>NC_092722.1:81274159-81299159 GCF_047496885.1 Scyliorhinus torazame | reverse complement strand
GAGAGACTGTGCGAGAGGGAGAGACAGAGACAGACAGGGAGAGAGTCAGGGAGAGAGAGACAATGCGAGACAGACTGAGAGAGAGTGAGAGAGACAGTGCGAGACAGACTGAGAGAGATCGAGAGAGAGAGAGATCGAGAGAGAGAGAGAAAGACAGGGAGAGAGAGAGAGACAGAGAGGGAGACAGAGGGAGACAGAGAGAGGGAGACAGAGAGAGGGAGACAGAGAGAGAAAGACAACGAGAGACGGAGAGAGAGCGAGAGATCGAGAGAGAAAGAGACAGGGAGAGGGAGACACGGAGAGATAGAGAGAGAGAGAGACAGAGAGAGCAAGAGAGAGAGAGACAGGGAGAGAGAGAGCAAGAGAGAGAGAGAGAGAGACAGAGCGAGAGAGAGAGAGAGACAGGGTGAGACCGAGAGAGAGAGAGAGACCAAGAGAGAGAGAAAGAGATCGAGAGAGAGAGACGGGGAGGGAGATAGAGAGAGACAGTGCGAGAGGGAGAGACAGGGAGAGAGAGACAGTGCGAGAGAGGGGGTCATAGATAGCAGCTTCAGGGAATTAGTTACACCAAAGATTGGAGATAGGTGGGTAACTGTAAGAGGGACTGGGAAAAAGCAGTCAGTGCAGGGATCCCCTGCGGTCGTTCCCCTGAGAAACAAGTATACCGCTTTGGATACTTGTGGGGGGGACGACTTACCAGGGGTAAGCCATGGGGTACGGGCCTCTGGCACGGAGTCTGTCCCTGTTGCTCCGAAGGGAAGGGGGGAGAGGAGCAGAGCATTAGTAATTGGGGACTCTATAGTCAGGGGCACAGATAGGAGATTTTGTGGGAGCGTGAGAGACTCACGTTTGGTATGTTGCCTCCCAGGTGCAAGGGTACGTGATGTCTCAGATCGTGTTTTCCGGGTCCTTAGGGGGGAGGGGGAGCAGCCCCAAGTCGTGGTCCACATTGGTACTAACGACATAGGTAGGAAAGGGGACAAGGATGTCAGGCAGGCTTTCAGGGAGCTAGGATGGAAGCTCAGAACTAGAACAAACAGAGTTGTTATCTCTGGGTTGTTGCCCGTGCCATGTGATAGTGAGATGAGGAATAGGGAGAGAGAGCATTTAAACACGTGGCTACAGGGATGGTGCAGGCGGGAGGGATTCAGATTTTTGGATAACTGGGGCTCTTTCTGGGGAAGGTGGGACCTCTACAGACAGGATGGTCTACATCTGAACCTGAGGGGCACAAATATCCTGGGGGGGAGATTTGTTAGTGCTCTTTGGGGGGGTTTAAACTAAGCAGCAGGGGCATGGGAACCTGGATTGTAGTTTTAGGGTAAGGGAGAATGAGAGTATAGAGGTCAGGAGCACAGATTTGACGTCGCAGGAGGGGGCCAGTGTTCAGGTAGGTGGTTTGAAGTGTGTCTACTTCAATGCCAGGAGTATACGAAACAAGGTAGGGGAACTGGCAGCATGGGTTGGTACCTGGGACTTCGATGTTGTGGCCATTTCGGAGACATAGATAGAGCAGGGACAGGAATGGATGTTGCAGGTTCCGGGGTTTAGGTGTTTTAGTAAGCTCAGAGGAGGCAAAAGAGGGGGAGGTGTGGCGCTGCTAGTCAAGAGCAGTATTACGGTGGCGGAGAGGATGCTAGATGGGGATTCTTCTTCCGAGGTAGTATGGGCTGAAGTTAGAAACAGGAAAGGAGAGGTCACCCTGTTGGGAGTTTTTTATAGGCCTCCTAATAGTTCTAGGGATGTAGAGGAAAGGATGGCGAAGATGATTCTGGATATGAGCGAAAGTAACAGGGTAGTTATTATGGGAGACTTTAACTTTCCAAATATTGACTGGAAAAGATATAGTTCGAGTACAATAGATGGGTCGTTTTTTGTACAGTGTGTGCAGGAGGGTTTCCTGAAACAATATGTTGACAGGCCAACAAGAGGCGAGGCCACGTTGGATTTGGTTTTGGGTAATGAATCAGGCCAGGTGTTGGATTTGGAGGTAGGAGAGCACTTTGGGGACAGTGACCACAATTCGGTGACGTTTACGTTAATGATGGAAAGGGATAAGTATACACTGCAGGGCAAGAGTTATAGCTGGGGGAAGGGCAATTATGATGCCATTAGACGTGACTTGGGGGGGATAAGGTGGAGAAGTAGGCTGCAAGTGTTGGGCACACTGGATAAGTGGGGCTTGTTCAAGGATCAGCTACTGCGTGTTCTTGATAAGTATGTACCGGTCAGACAGGGAGGAAGGCGTCGAGCGAGGGAACCGTGGTTTACCAAGGAAGTGGAATCTCTTGTTAAGAGGAAGAAGGAGGCCTATGTGAAGATGAAGTGTGAAGTTTCGGTTGGGGCGATGGATAGTTACAAGGTAGCGAGGAAGGATCTAAAGAGAGAGCTAAGACGAGCAAGGAGGGGATATGAGAAGTATTTGGCAGGAAGGATCAAGGAAAACCCAAAAGCTTTCTATAGGTATGTCAGGAATAAGCGAATGACTAGGGAAAGAGTAGGACCAGTCAAGGACAGGGATGGGAAATTGTGTGTGGAGTCTGAAGAGATAGGCAAGATACTAAATGAATATTTTTCGTCAGTATTCACTCAGGAAAAAGATAATGTTGTGGAGGAGAATGCTGAGCCCCAGGCTAATAGAATAGATGGCATTGAGGTACGTAGGGAAGAGGTGTTGGCAATTCTGGACAGGCTGAAAATAGATAAGTCCCCGGGACCTGATGGGATTTATCCTAGGATTCTCTGGGAGGCCAGGGAAGAGATTGCTGGACCTTTGGCTTTGATTTTTATGTCATCATTGGCTACAGGAATAGTGCCAGAGGACTGGAGGACAGCAAATGTGGTCCCTTTGTTCAAAAAGGGGAGCAGAGACAGCCCCGGCAACTATAGACCGGTGAGCCTCACGTCTGTAGTGGGTAAAGTCTTGGAGGGGATTATAAGAGACAAGATTTATAATCATCTAGATAGGAATAATATGATCAGGGATAGTCAGCATGGCTTTGTGAAGGGTAGGTCATGCCTCACAAACCTTATTGAGTTCTTTGAGAAGGTGACTGAACAGGTAGACGAGGGTAGAGCAGTTGATGTGGTGTATATGGATTTCAGCAAAGTGTTTGATAAGGTTCCCCACGGCAGGCTATTGCAAAAAATTCGGAGGCTGGGGATTGAGGGTGATTTAGAGATGTGGATCAGAAATTGGCTAGCTGAAAGAAGACAGAGGGTGGTGGTTGATGGGAAATGTTCAGAATGGAGTACAGTCACAAGTGGAGTACCACAAGGATCTGTTCTGGGGCCGTTGCTGTTTGTCATTTTTATCAATGACCTAGAGGAAGGCGCAGAAGGGTGGGTGAGTAAATTTGCAAACGATACTAAAGTCGGTGGTGTTGTCGATAGTGTGGAAGGATGTAGCAGGTTACAGAGGGATATAGATAAGCTGCAGAGCTGGGCTGAGAGGTGGCAAATGGAGTTTAATGTAGAGAAGTGTGAGGTGATTCACTTTGGAAGGAATAACAGGAATGCGGAATATTTGGCTAATGGTAAAGTTCTTGAAAGTGTGGATGAGCAGAGGGATCTAGGTGTCCATGTACATAGATCCCTGAAAGTTGCCACCCAGGTTGATAGGGTTGTGAAGAAGGCCTATGGAGTGTTGGCCTTTATTGGTAGAGGGATTGAGTTCCGGAGTCGGGAGGTCATGTTGCAGCTGTACAGAACTCTGGTACGGCCGCATTTGGAGTATTGCGTACAGTTCTGGTCACCGCATTATAGGAAGGACGTGGAGGCTTTGGAGCGGGTGCAGAGGAGATTTACCAGGATGTTGCCTGGTATGGAGGGAAAATCTTATGAGGAAAGGCTGATGGACTTGAGGTTGTTTTCGTTGGAGAGAAGAAGGTTAAGAGGAGACTTAATAGAGGCATACAAAATGCTCAGGGGGTTGGATAGGGTGGACAGTGAGAGCCTTCTCCCGCGGATGGATATGGCTGGCACGAGGGGACATAACTTTAAACTGAGGGGTAATAGATATAGGACAGAGGTCAGAGGTAGGTTCTTTACGCAAAGAGTAGTGAGGCCGTGGAATGCCCTACCTGCTACAGTAGTGAACTCGCCAACATTGAGGGCATTTAAAAGTTTATTGGATAAACATATGGATGATAATGGCATAGTGTAGGTTAGATGGCTTTTGTTTCGGTGCAACATCGTGGGCCGAAGGGCCTGTACTGCGCTATATTGTTCTATGTTCTATGTTCTATGTTCTAGAGAGGGAATGCCAATCCGAGAGAGAGAGAGAGAGAGAGAGAGAGAGAGACAGGGAGAAACCGAGAGAGAGAGATCGAGAGAGGGAGAGATTGAGAGGGAGAGACAGGAAGGGAGAGAGAGAGAGAGAGAGTGAGAGAGAGAGAGAGTGACCAAGAGAGAGATCGAGAGAGAGAGACGGGGAGGGAGAGAGAGAGAGACAGTGCGAGAGAGAGGGAGTGCCAATCCGAGAGAGAGAGAGAGAGAGAGACAGGGAGAAACCGAGAGAGAGAGATCGAGAGAGGGAGACAGGAAGGGAGAGAGAGAGAGAGAGAGTGAGACAGGGAGAGAGAGAGAAAGACAGTGCGAGAGAGACAGAGAGAGAGAGACCAAGGGAGCAAGAGAGAGGGAGAGGGAGAGGGAGGGACAGAGAGGGAGTGCAAGAGAGAGGCAGAGCGAGAGAGAAAGAGAGAGCAAGAGAGAAAGACAGGGAGAGAGAGAGACAGGGAGAGAGTCATAGGGAGAGAGAGACACAGAGACCCAGAGAGTGCGAGACCGAAAACAGAGAGATGGAGAGACAGAGGGAGAGAGTGAGAGAAACAGAGCAAGAGAGACAGGGAGACAAAGCGAGAGAGACAGAAGGAGAGACTGAGAGAAACAGTGTGAGAGACAAAGAGAGAGACAGAAAGAGATAGAGAGAGAGAGCCAGGGTGGGAGACCGAGAGAGAGAGGGAGAAATAGGGAGATCGAGAGAGATAGAAAGGCAGACAGCGAGAGAGACAGAAAGAGAGAGTGAGAGAGACCGAGACCGAGAGAGAGAGAGGCCAAGAGAAAGAGACAGACAGTGCGAGAGACAGAGAGTGAGACAGTGCGAGAGAGACAGAGAGTCTAGGAGAGAGAGACGTGGGAGGGGGGAGACCTATGTCAAGTTCAGGCAGAATCTATCAGTGAACACTCGTGCCATTAACCCAGCAACTATTTGTTCCTTTCCCAGCATTGCACCTTGGGCAGAGTGACTCGCTCAGGCCATTTCAGAGGGACATAGTTAAGAGTTGACCATATTGCTAAGTGGTGATTTGGACATGTGTCCCTCACAAGAGCATTACCCTCTGGATTACTTGTCCAGTGATGTTAGTGTAAGAGTCCATCCTATTTATTCGATGACTTCCCCCCTCTTTTATGTTGCCGTTCACATTTTTGATCCATGGCTGATTAATAGACATATGTTCTATGTGTCTTTAAGTCAAGTAGCAGAGCGGAGTGAGGAATTCAGAAGTTACAGGAGAGAACACTCTGCTAAACTTTGCTACTTTGAACATGCACTTCAGACGTTTCGGCACCTGAGAGAGAGATGAGCCGGGACTCGGTTTAATTGACTGGTTGCGGGGGGGGGGCAAGAATTGGCCCAAAAGGCTGTACTCTGCCCAGTAACAGGAGTTATTGGTCCTGTTACAGTGGAATGATTTTTAGAGTCCCAAGGAGCTCAGTTTTACTCCTGGGAGCACAGGACAAGGAATCTCTCTCTCTCTCACGTGTTCTCTCAGAAAGGCTGTGAGTTCTGTATTACTGGGACTGCAGAGAACCTGAATGAATCTACGGGAAAGTCTTGGACTGAAAGTAGAGTTTGAAGAAGATTAAGGAGCTGGAAACAACCATCTTAAAACAAAGACTCTTTTTTCCCCTTTTATTTATGATATTTTACCCCTCCCCTCCCCTCAGTGTTTGTCTGTCTTGTGTGCATATGCAGAGGGTGGGGAAAAGTTCAAGTGGGGAATCAGGAATTAGATGATAGTTTTACCAGTTGTATTTTTTGCATATTTCATTATAGTTCTTATTAATAAAAGGTAATTGTGTTTAAATTTACAAACCTGGTGACTGTGATTATTTGGCAGTCAAGGGTCAAAGACTTTGGGTATTTTGCGAAGAATTATTGGTTAATTTGCTTGTGTTGTGACCCTGTCGGGCTGGATTGACCATGTACTAATCCAGGGTGGCGTAACATTAGCACGCACGTCTCTCTCTCGCCCTGTCTCTCAGTCTTCTTTAACGATCTCCCTCTATTCTGCTACTTTTCTCTTCCCCATTACTACTCCCTCTCCAGGGTTACAGATTTGAGGAGGAAAACCCCATGAGGGACCACCCTCGTGCCTACGAGGAGGGTTTGCGGAGGCTGCAGGAAGGCGATCTCCCAAACGCAGTGCTCCTGTTTGAGGCTGCCGTGCAGCAGAATGGAGAGCACATGGAGGTAGGCGCAGGGGTGGAGTCCGAGTTGGGAAGAGGAGGGATCCTCTGCGCTGACCCGACGACAGAGCAACGTTCCGTCTGTGTGGACCCTTCGACAGTGCAGCGCGTCGTCAGTACTGACCCTCCTGTACTGACAGTGCGATGCTCCCTCAGTACTATCCCTCTGACAGTGCGGCGCTTCCTCAGGACTGATCCTCTGACAATGCGGCACTCCACCAGGACTGACCCTCCGACAATACGACATTCCCTCAATACTGACCCTGTGACAGTGCAGCACTACCTCAGTTCTGATCTTCCGATAGTGTGACACTCCCTCAGTCCTGACCATCCGACAGTGCGCCGCTCCCTCAGTACTGACCGTCCAACAGTGCGGCGCTTCCTCAGTAATGATCGTCCGACACTGCAGCACTCCCTCAGTAACGATCAGCTGACAGTGCAACGTTTGCCGGATGGCTGTCTGCGATCATGGGTCTTGAACACCCAAGCCTCTGACTCTCGATTGTCTGTACGAGGCAGCACAGGATGGGCGAAGTGAAATATTGTGGGGGGAGGGGGTGCACTTTTCTGCTCATTTGCACTACCTGCTCTGCAGGCTGAGATTTCTCTCCCTTTCTCTCCATTCGCAGGCCTGGCAATACCTAGGTACGACACAGGCTGAGAACGAACAGGAGCATGCAGCCATTAGTGCTCTGCGCAGGTAAGGTCAAAATAGGGCCAAAAAAGTAGAGAGAGCTCTCTATTGTACCTGTCCCTGGGAATTCTCTATGCTGACACTGGGGGTATAAAATGAGTGGGACTTTAGGAGGATTATTATGCCTTTGTCACAGTTCCCTTTCTCAGAGGGAGCTCTATATTGTACCTGTCCATGCAAATTCTTGATGCTGACACCGGGTATAAAGTGGGTGGGACTGGGGCAGCACAGTGGCGCAGTGGGTTAGCACTGCTGCCTCATGGCGCCGAGGACCTGGGTTCGATCCCGATCTCCGTACCACTGTCTGTGTGGAGTTTGCACATTCTCCCCGTGTCTGCGTGGGTTTTCTCTGGGTGCTCTGGTTTCCTCCCAGAAGTCCCGAAAGATGTGCTGTTCGGCAATTTGGACATTCTGAATTCTCCCTCAGTGTACCCGAACAGGCGCTGGATTATGGCGACTAGGGGATTTTCACAGTAACTTCATTGCAGTGTTATATAAGCCTATTTGTGACAATAATAAAGATTATTATTATATGGGATGTGGGCCAGCATTTATTGCCCATATCCGAGGGCATTTAAGAATCAACCTCATTGCTGTGGATCTGGAATCACATGTAGGCCATAAGACGGAGGAGCAGAATTAGGCTACTCGGCCCATCGAGTCTCATCCGCCATTCAATCATGGCTGATATTTTCTCATTCGCATTCTCCTACCTTCTCCCATAATCCCTATAAGATCATAAGGCCAGATGAGGACGGCAGATTTCTTTCCCGAAAGAACATTAGTGACCCAGATGGGTTTTTAACGACCGTCGACAATGGTTTCATGGTCACGTTTAGACTTTTAATTCCCGATATTTGTTGAATTCAAATTTCACCTTTGGGCCTGGCGGGTTTCGAACCTGGGTCCCCAGAGCAGCATTCTGGGTCTCTGGATTGCTAGACCAGTGACAATACCACTACACCATTGACTCCCCCAGCGTGGGTCTCGGCCACACAACCCAAAAAGATGTGCAGGCCAGGTGAATTGGCCACACTAAATTGCCCCTTAATTGGGAAAAAAGGAATTGGGCATTCTGAATTTATCTAAAAAGAAAATAAAGTGGTGGGACTATAGGAAGGTTATCATGCTCTCCCTTTCTCAGAGGGAGCTCTGTATTGTACCATCCCTGCGAGCGCTCAATGTTGATCCTGTCCCTTTGGGTTTACAGATGTTTGGAGTTAAAGGCAGATAATTTAACGGCTCTGATGGCACTGGCTGTGAGTTTTACAAATGAGTCACTTCAGAAACAGGCGTGCAACACCCTTCGCGATTGGCTGAAACACAACCCCAGGTTCTCGCACCTGGTCAGGGAGGAGTTGGATAAATCGCAGGGCCAGAAAGCATTTGGATCCCTGCTTACAGAGTAAGAGCTACGAAGACCATCCCTCTAATCCCCAAAGTCACCATTGAAGACAATCCCTCTAATCCCCTAACTCACCATCAAAGACCATCCCTCTAATTCCCTAACTCTCCCATCGGTGACCATACCTTTAATCCCCAGCTCTCTATTGAAGACCATCCCTCTGATCCCCTAACGCACCATCGAAGACAATCCCTCTAATCCCCTAACTCACCATCAAAGACCATTTCTCTGATTCCTTAACTCTCCCATCCGAGACCATCCCTCATCCCTAACTCTCTATTGAAGACCATCCCTCTAATTCCCTAACTCACCATCAAAGACCATTCCTCTTAACCCCTAGCTCTCCCATTAAGACCATCCCTCTAATCTCCACTCTCCCATCGAAGACCATCTCCAAACTCTCCATCAAATTCCATCCCTCTAATTCCCTAACTCTCCCATCGGTGACCATACCTTTAATCCCCAGCTCTCTATTGAAGACCATCCCTCTGATCCCCTAACGCACCATCGAAGACAATCCCTCTAATCCCCTAACTCACCATCAAAGACCATTTCTCTGATTCCTTAACTCTCCCATCCGAGACCATCCCTCATCCCTAACTCTCTATTGAAGACCATCCCTCTAATTCCCTAACTCACCATCAAAGACCATTCCTCTTAACCCCTAGCTCTCCCATTAAGACCATCCCTCTAATCTCCACTCTCCCATCGAAGACCATCTCCAAACTCTCCATCAAATTCCATCCCTCTAATCCCCTAACTCTCCAATCGAAAACCATTCCTCTAATCCCCTAACACCATCAAAGACCATCCCTCTAATTCCCTAACTCTCCCGTCGGAGACCATCCCTTTAATCCCCTAACTCTCCCGTCGGAGACCATCCCTTTAATCCCCAACTCTCGATGGAAGACCATCCCTCTGATCCCCTAACGCACCATCAAAGACAATCCCTCTAAACCCCTAACTCACCATCAAAGACCATTCCTCTAATTCCCTAGCTCTTCCATCGGAGACCATCCCTCTAACCCCCGAACTCTCCATCGAATTCCATCCCTCTAATCCCCTAAATCTCCATCGAAAACCATCCCTCTAAGCCCCTTACTCTCCATCGAATTCCATCCCTCTAATCCCCTAACTCTCCAATCGAAAACCATTCCTCTAATTCCCGAACTCTCTATCGAACACCATCCCTCTAATCCCCTAACTCTCCATCGAAGATGTTGAGAAGCTGGAATCTATCATCAAGGAAGAAATAGCGAGGCATCTGGATGGAAATTGTCCCATTGGACAGTCGCAGCAGGTCGTGCCTAACTAATTTCGTGGAATTTTTTGAGGACATTACCAGCGCGGTATACAACGGGGAGCCAATGAATGTGGTATATCTGGATTTCCAGAAAGCTTTTGACAAGGTGCCACACAAAAGGTTGCTGCGTAAGATAAAGATGCATGGCGTTAAGGGTAAAGTAGTAGCATGGATAGAGGATTGGTTAATTAATAGAAAGCAAAGAGTGGGGATTAATGGGTGTTTCTCTGGTTGGCAATCAGTAGCTAGTGGTATCCCTCAGGGATCAGTGGTGGGCCCACAATTGTTCACAATTTACAAAGATGATTTGGAGTTGGGGCCCAAATGCAATGTGTCCAAGTTTGCAGATGACACTAAGATAAGTGGTAAAGCAAAAAGTGCAGAGGATACTGGTAGTCTGATGAGGGATTTGGATAGTTTAAGTGAATGGGCTAGGGTCTGGCAGATGGAATACAATGTTGACAAATGTAAGGTTATCCATTTTGGTAGGAATAACAGCAAAAGGGATTATTATTTAAATAATAAAATATTAAAACATGCTGCTGTGCAGAGGGACCTGGGTGTCCTAGTGCATGAGTCGCAAAAAGTTGGTTTACAGGTGCAACAGGTGATTAAGAAGGTGAATGGAGTTTTGTCCTTCATTGCTAGAGGGATGGAGTTTAACACTAGGGAGGTTATGCTGCAACTGTATAAGGTGTTAGTGAGGCCATACCTGGAGTATTGTGTTCAGTTTTGGCCTCCTTACCTGAGAAAGGACGTACCGGCGCTGGAGGGTGTGCAGAGGAGATTCACTAGGTTATTCCCAGAGCTGAAGGTGTTGGATTACGAGGAGAGGTTGAGTAGACTGGGACTGTACTTGTTCGAATTTAGAAGGATGAGGGGGGGATCTTATAGAAACATATAAAATTATGAAGGGAATAAATAGGATAGATGCGGGGAGGTTGTTTCCACTGGCAGGTGAAAGCAGAACTCATAGGGGGCATAGCCTCAAAATAAGGGGAAGTAGATTTAGGACTGAGTTTAGGAGGAACTTCTTCACCCAAAGGGTTGTGAATCTGTAGAATTCCCTGCCCAGTGAAGCAGTTGAGGCTCCTTCATTAAATGTTTTAAAGATAAGGTAGATAGTTTTTTTAAGAATAAAGGGTTATGGTGTTCGGGCAGGAAAGTGGAGCTGAGTCCACACAACATCATTGAATGGCGGAGCATGCTCGAAGGGCCAGATGGCCTACTCCTGATGTAAGACATCTTATGAAGACCATCCCTCTATTCCCCTAACTCACCATCGAAGACCATTCCTCTAATCCCCTAACTCCCATCAAGACCATCCCTCTAATCTCCTAACTCCCATCGAAGACCATTCCTTTAATCCTCTACCTCACCATCGAAGACCATCCCCTCTAATCCCCTAACTCTAATCGAAGACCATCCCTCTAATCCCCTAACTCTCCCATTGAAGACGAACCCTCTAATCTTCTAACTCATCCATCGAAGAACATTCCTCTAATCCTCTAACTCTCCCATTAAGGGGGTGGCACGATGGCACAGTGGTTAGCACTGCCGCCTAATGGCACCGAGGACCCAGATTCAATCCCGGTCCTGGGTCACTGTCCGTGTGGAGTTTGCACATTCCGTATCTGCGTGCGACTCACCCCCACAACCCAAATATATGCAGGGTGGTTGGATTGGCCACGCTAAATTGCCCCTTAATTGGAAAGAAAATGAATTGGGAACTTTAAGTTTTAAAAAAACCTTTCCCATTAAGACCATCCCTCCAATTCGCTAACTCATCATCGAAGACCATCCCTCTAATCCCCGAACTAACCATCAAAGTCCTTCCCCCTGAATCCCTAACTCACCCATTGAAGACCAGCCCTATAATCCCCTAACTCTCCATCGAAGACCAACCCTCCAATCCCTTAACTCTCCCATTAATACCATCCTCTAATCTCCTAACTCACCATCGAAGACCATCCCTCTAATCCCCTAACTCTCCCACCGAAGACCTTTGAACCCCTATCTCTCCAAATAAGACCAGCCCTCCATCGAAGACCATCTCTCTAATCTCCTAAATCTTCTATTGAAGACCATCCCTCTAATCTCCTAACTCTCCCCTCGTAGACCATCCATGTAATCTCCTAATTCTCCCATCGAAGACCACCCCTCTAACCTCCTAACTCACCATTGAAAACCATTCCTCTAATCCCCTAACTCTCCATCAAAGACCAACCCTCTAATCCCCTAACTCCCATTAATACCATCCTCTAATCTCCTAAATCACCATCGAAGACCATTCCTCTAATTCCCTAACTCTCCCATCGAAGACCATCCCTTCGATCCCCTAACTCCCATGAAGACCATCCCTCTAATCCCTAACTCACCATCGAAGATCATCCCTCTAATCCCTAAAGTCACCATCGAAGACCATCCCTGTGATCTCTTAACTCAAGACGGTCTCCATTGTGTATGTGTGTGAGAGATCTGGGATGGTTGATGGATTGTTGGCGATGCTTCACCATCTCTCTCTCCATCTCCCTCATAGCTCCCTATTCGGCGAGGTGAAGGAACTCTTTCTCAGAGCTGTCCAGAGTACCCCCGGGGAGATTGACGCGGATGTGCAGTGTGGTCTCGGTGTCCTCTTCAATCTGAGCGGGGAGTTTGACAAGGCCGTCGACTGTTTCAACACAGCTTTGAGTGTGCGGCCCAACGTAGGAGAATTTCTCTACCTCTCCTGTGACTCTCTACACTTCTTTGTCTACATGTCTCTCCACTTCACGCAACTCTCTTTGTCTGTCTCTCCTCTCACGCGACTCTGCTTTTTTTCTGTCTCACGTGACTCTCCGCTTCTCTTCATCTCTCTCTGCTTCCCTTTGTTCCCCTCCTTCTCATGCAACTCTCTTTCCCCCACTCTGTCCCTCCCCCTCTCTGTCTGGCTGTTTCTCTCTCCCCCACCCGTCCTTCCTCCCGTGTGTGTATGTCTCTTTGTCTTTCCCTCCCTCCTCCACCTCTCTCTCCCCCTGTCCCTTCCCCTCTCCTCGCTCTCACACTCTCTCTCCCTCTCTTCCCCAGGACTACTTGCTCTGGAACAAGTTAGGGGCCACCCTGGCGAATGGTTCTCGCAGTGAGGAAGCGGTGGAAGCCTATCGCCGGGCGTTGGAACTTCAGCCGGGCTTCATTCGCTCTCGCTACAACCTGGGCATCAGCTGTATCAACCTGGGGGCGCACAGGTAGGTGCAAGCAGGGAGCCCCTTGTTGCTGCCCCCCCCCCCCCCCCCCCCCCGGTGAGTGGCTGGTGATTCTGCCTGTCCCACCAACACCCTTTAACCTCCAGCATTCTTATCTTGCAGAGAGGCGGTGGAGCACTTCCTGGAGGCTCTCAACATGCAAAGGAAGAGTCGGGGTCCCGAGGGCGAGCGGGACAGATGTCAGACAACATTTGGAGTACTCTTCGCATGGCTCTGTCCATGCTGGGTCAGACGGACCTGTACCAGGTAGCAGACGCCCGCGACCTGGGCACCCTCCTCCGTGCCTTCCACCTGGACCACTGACTGTGCCAACCGGGCAGCCCCATTGTCTGTGAGTGTGCCCTCAACCAAATGGACTCCCTGTGACCTTCCTTGAGTACTCTCCCTCCCACCCCACAATCCTCTGTATCTAACACCATACTGTACCTGTCCTGGGAGTGTTTGATGGGGACAGTGTGGAGGGAGCTTTACTCTGTATCTAAACCAGTGCTGTACCTGTCCTGGGAGTGTTTGATGGGGACAGTGTACAGCGTGCTTTACTCTGTATCTAACCCCGTGCTGTACCTGTCCTAGGAGTGTTTGATTTGGACAGTGTAGAGGGAGCTTTACTCTGTTTCTAACCACGTGCTGTACCTGTCCTGGGAGTGTTTGATGGGGACAGCTTAGAGGGGAATTTACTCTGTATCTATCCCCGTGGTCTATGTGTTCTGGGAGTGTTTGATGGGAACAGTGTAGAGGGGGTTTTACTTGAACAGGGAGGTCTGGGATCCTACGCAGGCGTCAATGTATATTAATATAATGTAATTGAATTGTAATAATCCCGTACGAATCCCAGACTGAAGGCTGTCAGGGATGTCTCGAACAGGACTGTCCGTCTCCCGAAGCAGCCAGACCTGGACTCAAATGTAATGCTGACAAATCAATAAAAGACTGAGATTTTATTTAATCCATCTGCATCCTGTGACAGTCTACATGTATGTGAGGGAGTTTGTGAAAGAGACTTTGTTGAAGTTATTGCTGATTTAATATTGAGGTTGGTGCATTTGGAAAGAGAATCAAATAACGGAGACATACTGTTCAGTCAGTTCTGCTTTCAGTCAAATCTGTTTTTACAAAACATTTTATTTAAATGTAAAAAAACAAGAGGCCGGCAGTTTGGTCACGTGGGGAGGGGGAGGAGGTCCGGTGTGCCAGCTGAGGGAGTGAAGTGGACGGTGAAGGTGGGCGATTTTACACGCCCAATCCCGGCCTCATCCCCACCTCACCGTCACTCCACATCTCTCTCTCTCGCAGTGAGACCCCCAAACCTCACTTCCTCCTCCCAATCTCTGCCACCCCACCCCAATGAACGGAGTAACCCGCAGTGTGATCAAAACGCAGGATCAAATATAAAACGGAGAAAGGTTTCTTCATAAAGACATCCATCAATAAACGGGAATGGGGAGATGGACGGAGTTGGGTAGGAGGGGAGAGAAAAGGGGGCTTTGAGGGAGAGGTATGAGAAGGCGGGTCCATTTGCACCATTTTCCCTCCAACCCGCCTCCACACTTTTTTTTGAGCACTTGCGATTTTTAAAATCGGGCACTGGCAGGTTTCGAAACGTCAAAGGCACCTGTGGGCGAAGAAGGGTCATTGAGACGCAATCCTGCAGCCTCGCGTTGAACCCCCCCCCCAAACCCAATGTGTCCCCATACCATCCCATTGCCTCAAGAAGGTGGTGGGTGAACCGCAACCTTGAACCCACTGCCGTCCCCGTGTGGTGTAGGTACACCCATAGCGCTATTAAGGAGGGATTTCCAGGATTCTGACCCAGTGAAGGAACGGCCGATATATTTCCAAATCGGGATGGTGTGTGAGACTCAGAGGGGGAACCTGCAGGTGGTGTCTGCTGACCCCCTTGTCCTTCTGGACGGTACAGGTGGAAAGTTTTGAAGGTGACGTCAAACGAGTCTTGACAAGTCGCAGCAGTGCATCTATTAGACGATACACACGACTGCCACTGGGTGTCGGTGGTGGAGGGGTGAATGGATGTTTATGGTTAGGTGTCGATCGAGCAGGGCTGTTTTCCCCTGGATGGAATCGAGCTTCTCAAGTGTCATTGGGAGTCCCACTGATCCAGGCAAGTGAGAGAGTTTTCCATCACAGTCCTGACTTGTGCCCTTGTAGATGGTGAACAGGCTTTTGGTTGGGGGGGGGGGGGGGGTGGTAAGAGTCAGCAATGAGTTACTCTCTGCAGGATTCCCAGCCTCTGACCAGCTGCTGGTCGCCACAGTATTTATATGGCTGGTCCCAGTTCAGTTTCTGGTCCATGGTAACCCCCCAGGATGCTGATAAATACATCGACGTGATTAATCTCAACATCATTTCCTCTGGGAGCGAGTTCCACATTCCACCCACACTGCATTTGGACATGGACTACTTCAGTACGAGTTGTTGTGAATGGTGCGGAACATTGTGCAGTCATCATCGGACATCCCCACTTCTGACCTTATGATGAAGGGAAGGTCATTGATGAAGCAGCTGAAGATAGTTGGGCCTTGAACACTAACCCTGCTCCCTTAACCTCTGTCACCAGCCCAGGGCTTACCTTCCTATTGGTGTTTTAGATGTTTCTTTGGCACGAGCAGTTTCCGGTACGAAGGCATTAGCAATATCTGGGAGAAGAAGATTACGTGTCCAACAAAATATACCGACTTGTACACCTAGAACAGGGGTGAAAATAGACAACGTGTCGCTTTTATATCAAACCTACAGAGCCAGAGCGGCGCTCCGTCAGCACAGACCCTCCAATGGTGCAGCAAAGAGAGAGAAGCTGCGTGAGGCGACGGACGGACGGGGGGGGGGGGGGGGGGCGGGGAAGGATGAAGAGAGCGGGGGGGGGGGGGGGGAAGGAAGGATGAAGAGAGCGGGGGCGGGGGGGGGAAGGATGAAGAGCGCGGGGGGGGGGGGGGAAGGATGAAGAGCGCGGGGGGGTAAGGATGAAGAGCGCGGGGGGGTAAGGATGAAGAGCGCGGGGGGGGGAAGGATGAAGAGCGCGGGGGGGGGGGGAAGGATGAAGAGCGCGGGGGGGGGGAAGGATGAAGAGCGCGGGGGGGGGAAGGATGAAGAGCGCGGGGGGGGAAGGATGAAGAGCGCGGGGGGGGGGGAAGGATGAAGAGCGCGGGGGGGGGGAAGGATGAAGAGCGCGGGGGGGGAAGGATGAAGAGCGCGGGGGGGGGAAGGATGAAGAGCGCGGGGGGGGGAAGGATGAAGAGCGCGGGGGGGGGGAAGGATGAAGAGCGCGGGGGGGGGGGAAGGATGAAGAGCGCGGGGGGGGAAGGATGAAGAGCGCGGGGGGGAAGGATGAAGAGCGCGGGGGGGAAGGATGAAGAGCGCGGGGGGGAAGGATGAAGAGCGCGGGGGGGAAGGATGAAGAGCGCGGGGGGGAAGGATGAAGAGCGCGGGGGGGGAAGGATGAAGAGCGCGGGGGGGAAGGATGAAGAGCGCGGGGGGGAAGGATGAAGAGCGCGGGGGGGAAGGATGAAGAGCGCGGGGGGGAAGGATGAAGAGCGCGGGGGGAAGGATGAAGAGCGCGGGGGGGGAAGGATGAAGAGCGCGGGGGGGGAAGGATGAAGAGCGCGGGGGGGGAAGGATGAAGAGCGCGGGGGGGAAGGATGAAGAGCGCGGGGGGAAGGATGAAGAGCGCGGGGGGGAAGGATGAAGAGCGCGGGGGGGGAAGGATGAAGAGCGGGGGGGGGGAAGGATGAAGAGCGGGGGGGGGAGAAGGATGAAGAGCGCGGGGGGGGGAAGGATGAAGAGCGCGGGGGGGGGGGAAGGATGAAGAGCGCGGGGGGGGGGAAGGATGAAGAGCGCGGGGGGGGGGGGGGAAGGATGAAGAGCGCCGGGGGGGGGGGGGGGGGGAGGATGAAGAGCGCGGGGGGGTTGAGAGTGCGGGCGTCGGGGTATTCAGACAGTGTTTTGCCCTCACCTGGACCCACTTGTCCCAGGCAAAGAGGCAAAATGGAACCAGAGCGTAACCCATAAAAAGCCAATGAAATGTTTGCTGGAGGACGTAGAGAACAGGAGTGACCTCGGGTCGGGAGGTGAACCTGTTCAGCAATGGACTGTCTTCAATTAGCTGCAAGACCTGAGCGAGAGAGAGAGAGAGAGAAGAGTTCACAGCGGTAGTCCTGGGCAAGCGACACTGACATTTCACCCACACCCTTGGCCTGAGGCTCCTCACCTGATTTTCGTGGTAAACTATGACAAACTCCAGAAAGAAACACATGAAGTAGCCGGAGTGCAGACCGTGCCAGGTGGCCAGGAAGACCAGAGTCAGCGCCTGAGATACCATCTTACTGCCCATGAACTTTAACCTCTTGAAGATATGTCTGTAAGGGGGTGTAAAAAAAAAAGGGGGGGGAAAAGAGGGAAAATGAAGGAGGATAGGGAGATGGGGGGCGGAGGAGGATAGGTAGAGGGGGAGAGGACAGGGAGAGGGGGGAGGAGGAGGATAGGGAAGAGAAGGGGAGGATAGGAGGATAGGGAGAGAAGGGGAGGATAGGAGGATAGGGAGAGAAGGGGAGGATAGGAGGATAGGGAGAGAAGGGGAGGATAGGGAGAGAAGGGGAGGATAGGAGGATAGGGAGAGAAGGGGAGGATAGGGAGAGAAGGGGAGGATAGGAGGATAGGGAGAGAAGGGGAGGATAGGGAGAGAAGGGGAGGATAGGAGGATAGGGAGAGAAGGGGAGGATAGGGAGAGAAGGGGAGGATAGGAGGATAGGGAGAGAAGGGGAGGATAAGAGGATAGGGAGAGAAGGGGAGGATAGGAGGATAGGGAGAGAAGGGGAGGATAGGGAGAGAAGGGGAGGATAGGGAGAGGGGGGAGGATGATAGGGAGAGGGGGGGGAGGATAGGGAGAGGGGGGGGAGGATAGGGAGAGGGGGGGAGGATAGGGAGAGGGGGGGAGGATAGGGAGAGGGGGGAGGATAGGGAGAGGGGGGGAGGATAGGGAGAGGGGGGGAGGATAGGGAGAGAGGATAGGGAGGGGGGGAGGATAGGGAGAGGGGGGGGGAGGATAGGGAGAGGGGGGGGGGAGGATAGGGAGAGGGGGGGGGAGGATAGGGAAAGGGGGGGGGGAGGATAGGGAAAGGGGGGGGGGAGGATAGGGAAAGGGGGGGGGAGGATAGGGAAAGGGGGGGAGGATAGGGAGGGGGGGGGAGGATAGGGAGAGAGGGGGAGGATAGGGAGGGGGGGGGAGGATAGGGAGAGGGGGGGGGAGGATAGGGAAGGATAGGGAAAGGGGGGGAGGATAGGGAGGGGAGGGGGAGGATAGGGAGAGGGGGGGGGAGGATAGGGAGGGGGGGGGAGGATAGGGAGAGGGGGGGGAGGATAGGGAGAGGGGGGGGAGGATAGGGAGAGGGGGGGGAGGATAGGGAGAGGGGGGGGAGGATAGGGAGAGGGGGGGAGGATAGGGAGGGGGGGGAGGATAGGGGGGGGAGGATAGGGGGGGGAGGAGAGGGGGGGGAGGATAGGGAGAGGGGGGGGGAGGATAGGGAGAGGGGGGGGAGGATAGGGGGGGGGAGGATAGGGAGAGGGGGGGGGAGGATGAGGATAGGGAGAGGGGGGGGGAGGAGGAGGATAGGGAGAGGGGGGAGGAGGAGGATAGGGAGAGGGGGGGAGGAGGATAGGGAGAGGGGGGGGAGGAGGATAGGGAGTGGGGGGGAGGAGGATAGGGGGGGGGGGGGAGGAGGATAGGGAGGGGGGGGAGGAGGATAGGGAGAGAAGGGGAGGATAGGGAGAGAAGGGGAGGATAGGGAGGGGGGGGAGGAGGATAGGGAGAGAAGGGGAGGATAGGGAGAGAAGGGGAGGATAGGGAGAGAAGGGGAGGATAGGGAGAGAAGGGGAGGATAGGGAGAGAAGGGGAGGATAGGGAGAGAAGGGGAGGATAGGGAGAGAAGGGGAGGATAGGGAGAGAAGGGGAGGATAGGGAGAGAAGGGGAGGGGAGGGAGAGAAGGGGAGGGTAGGGAGAGGGGGGAGGATAGGGAGAGGGGGGAGGATAGGGAGAGGGGGGAGGATAGGGAGAGGGGGGAGGATGATAGGGAGAGGGGGAAGGATAGGGAGAGGGGGGAGGATAGGGAGAGGGGGGGAGGATAGGGAGAGGGGGGGGGAGGATAGGGAGAGGGGGGGAGGATAGGGAGAGGGGGGGGAGGATAGGGAAAGGGGGGAGGATAGGGAGAGGGGGGGAGGATAGGGAGAGGGGGGGAGGATAGGGAGAGGGGGGGAGGATAGGGAGAGAGGATAGGGAGAGGGGGGGAGGATAGGGAGAGGGGGGGAGGATAGGGAGAGGGGGGGAGGATAGGGAGAGGGGGGGGAGGAGGGTAGGGAGAGGGGGAGGATAGGGACGGGGGGGGGGGGGGAGGAGGATAGGGAGGGGGAGGATAGGGAGAGAGGGGGCGGATTGGGAAGGAGGATAGGGAGAGGGGGGGAGGATGAGGTTAGGGAGAGGAGGAGGGGGGGGGGAAGGTTAGGAAGAGAGAATAAAAATAACTTGTTAATTTCCTCTGTAACATTAAGGTGCTCCTCTATCTCCCCAACTCCCTTGCTGTATCTCCGGCCCCTCTGCAGGCTGCCCTCTCTGAGGGGTGGGTGGGGGGGAATGTGAGGAGCAGTCATCACCTTGAAGCCCAGAGATTGGTCTGGATGTTGAAGGCCGCAATGGTTCCTTTAAAGTAGGGAGTGGTCTCGAAGAGGAAAACTTTGATGTTGGTACAGGCATCCCACTGAGGTTCTCCCCTGTCATCAGTACCGTTATATCCCAGAGTGGTGAGGATACATACCCCTTCCTGCAGAGAGAGAGAGAGAGAGAGAGGGGGAGAAAGAGAGAGAGGTGTCATCAGTACCATTATATCCCAGAGCAGTGAGGATACATACCCCTTCCCTGCGGAGAGGGGAGAGCTCGAGAGAGAGAGAGAGGGGTCATCCCCAGGGCTACACCGGCCTCAACTGTCAGGTCAACACAAACAGACAAAACTACCATTTCTCGGAATCCTCCTTCCTCTGCCATATTCCTTGGGGCAGGAAGGGTGGGCAGGGGTGTGGTCAAGGAGGCATTTTGGAGAATAATGAGAGAGCACCTGGGAATGGGGGCTTTGGCCAGGGTAGAATTACAATTGGGTGATCACAATTTGAATAGTTGAATATCTGCTCAGTTTGAGGGACACTAAGTGAGGCTCAGTGCCTTGGGGTGGGGCAAGTGGGCCTTGCAAAGGACCATTTAGAGTCATTGATGTTGACATCCGCTTTAATACCTTCGGCCCACTTTGTCCAAGCAGCCCAGTTTCTATTACTAAGGTAGTCCCACTTGCCCACATTTGGCCCATATCCTTCTATACCCACCCTGCCTTTGTAATTGTCTAACAGCTTTTTAAAAGGCAAAATCATCCCCACCTCTGGCAGCTTGTTCCAGATGCTCACCACCCTGTGTGAAGAAATTTCCCCTCTGGTCTCTTTTGTATCTCTCCCCTTAACCCTATGCCCTCTAGTTCTAGACTCCTCTACCTTTGGGAAAAGATGTTGACTATCTACCTAATCAATGCTCCTCATTATTTTATCAACCTCTATAAGATCATCCCTAAGCTTCCTACGCTCCAGGGGAAAAAGTCCCAGCCTCTCCTTCTAACTCAAACCATCAAGTCCTGGGAGCATCCTCGTAAATCTCTTCTGCACTCTTTCTAGTTTAACAATATCCTTCCTACAATAGGATGACTAGAACTGTACACATTACAGTTATGTGACCTTACCAATGTCTTGTACAACTTCAACAAGACGTCCCATATTCAATATTCTGACCAATAAAACCTAGCATGCTGAATGCCTTCTTCACCACCCTGTCCACCTGCGGCTCCGCTTGCAAGGAGCTATGAACCTGTACTCCGAGATCTCTTTGTTCTGTAACACTCTCCATTCCCTAACATTAACTGAGTAGGTCCTGCCCTGATTTGAACTACCAAAATGCATCACCTCACATTTGTCCAAATTAAACTCCATCTGCCATTCATCAGCCCACTGGCCCAATTGGTCAAGATCCTGTTGCAATCTTATACAACTTTCTTGACTATCCACTATGCCACCAATCTTGGTGTCATCTGCAAACTTACTAACCGTGCCTCCTACATTCGCATCCAAATCATTAATATATATCGCAAATAACAGTGGACCCAGCACAGATCCCTGAGGCACACTGCTGGTCACAGGCCTCCAGTTTGAAAAACAACCCTCCACAACCTTCGGTCGCCAATTTTCTATCCAATTGGCTATCTCGCCCTGGATTCCGTGAGAATTAACCTTTTGCAACAACCTATGCGGTACCTTGTCAAAGGCCTTGCTAAAGTCCATGTAGACAACGTCGACCGCACTGCCCTCATCTACCTTCTTGGTTACCCTTTCAAAAAACTCAATCAAATTCATGAGACAGGACTTTCCCCTTACAAAGCCATGCTGACTTTCCTCAATCAGCCCTTGCCTGTCTAAATGTCTGAAGATCCTGTCCCTCAGAATATCTTCTAACAATTTACCCACTACAGAAGGCTAACCGGCCTGTAGTTCCCAGGCTTATCCCTACAGCCCTTCTTAAACAAGGGCACAACATTTGCTACCCTCCTTCAGGGTACCTCTCCTATGGCTGTCGATGATTCAAATATCTCAGCTAGGGGGCCGGCAATTTCCTCCCTAACCTCCCACAACCTCCTGGGATACATTATCAGGTCCTGGGGATTTATCTATCTTGATCTGCTTTAATACCTCCAGCACCTCCTTCTCTGTAATATGTACTCCTCAAGACATCATTTTTTATTTCCCCAATTTCCCTAGTATTTGTGCCTTTCTCAACAGTAAATATTGATGAGAAACATTTTCCCATCCCTTGTCGATCCGCACATAGATGCCCTTGTTTATCCTCAAGTTGCCCTACCCTCTCCCTAGTCACTCTTTTACCCTTTATGTATCTGTAAAAGCTCTTTGGATTTTCCTTTGCCTTATCTGCCAAGACAAACCTCTGTCCCCTTTTTACCCTCCTTTCTTTTTCCCCCCCATAAATTTAGAGTACCCAATTATTTTGTTTTCCCAATTAAGGGGCAATTTAGCGTGGTCATTCCACCTAACCTGCACATCTTTGGGTTGTGGGGACGAAACCCACGCAGCTGATTTCTCTCTTCACTCTACTCCGACAAGCCCTATACTCTTCAAGCGATCCACTTGATCCGAGCTGCCTATGCATATCATATGCCTCCTTCGTCCTTTTGACCATGTCCTCAATATCCCAAGTCCTTCTGGGTTCCCTCCTTCTACCAGCCTTACCCTTCACTTTAAGAGGAATGCTGACCCTGAACCCTAGATAACACCCTTTTGAAAGACTCCCACTTACCAGCTGTCCCCTTGTCTGTGAACAGGCACCCCAATCAACTTTTGAAAGTTCCCGCCTAATACCATCGAAATTAATCTTGCCCCAATTTAGAATTTTACCTTTTGGGCCAGAACTATAATTTTCCATAGCTATCTGTGGCAACTAGGGGCTTTTCACAGTAATATCATTGCAGTGTTAATGTAAGCCTACTTGTGACAGTAAAGATAATAATAACAATTATCTTAAAACTAATGGAATTATGGTCACTGGTCCCAAAATAATCCCTCACTAACACTTCCATCACCTGCCCTTCCTTATTCCCCAAGAGGAGGTCAAGTTTTGCCCCCTCTCTGGTCGGGCCATCCACATATTGAATGAGGAATTCTTCCTGAATACACTTGACAAATTTCTCTCCATCCAAACCCCTAGTGCTATGGTTGTCCCAGTTAATGTTGGGGAAGTTAAAGTCCCCTACTATTACCCCTATTCGTCCGGCAGCTATCTGTAATCTCCTTACATATTTGCTCCTCAATATCCCGCTGACTATTTGGGGGTCTATAGTACAGTCCTATCAAAGTGATCTCACCCTTCTTATTTTTCAATTCTACCCATATAGACTCCGTGGGCGAACCCTCGGCTATATCCTCTCTCTGTACTGTCGTGATACTGTCCCGAATCAAAAAGGAAACCCCCCCTCCTCTCTTACCTCCTGTTCTATCTTTCCTACAGCACCTGTACCCCGGAACATTGAGCTGCCAGTCCTGCCCTTCCTTCAGCCATGTTTCAGTAATAGCCATAATATCCCAGTCCCATCTGCCTTGCCCGTTAGGCCTCTTGCATTGAAATAAATGCAGTTCAATCGGTTTCTCTGCCTTCCACTTTTCTCCTTACTGGCTTTTGTTTCTCTCCCCTCTTTACTACTCTCCGACTTCCTGCATTGATTCCCATTCCCCTGCCACATTAGTTTTAACCCTCCCCAACAACGCTAGCAAACATCCCCCCCTAGGACATTGGTTCCAGTCCTGCCCAGGTGTAGACCGTCCAATTTGTAATGGTCCTCCCTCTCCCAGAACCGGTTCCAATGTCCCAAAAATCTGAATCCCTCTCTCCTGCACCATCTCTAAAGCAACGTATTCATCCTGTCATTCCGACACTGACTAGCACTTGGTACTGGTAGCAATCCCGAGATCACTACCTTGGAGGTCCGACTTTTTAGTTTAGCTCCTAACTCCCTATATTCAGCATGTAGGACCTTATCCTGTTTTTTTTTTTTTTACCTATATCGCTGGTGCCTATATGCACCACGACAGCTGGCTGTTCACCCTCCCCCTTGCAGACACTCAGACATCCAGGACTCTTACATATGGGAGGCAGTACCTTCCTGGAGTCTCATTTGCGTCCGCAGAAACGGCTGTCTACTCCCCTTACAATAGAATCCCCTATCACTATAGCTCAATCACACTTTTTCCTGCCCTCCTGTGCAGCAGAGCCAGCCATGGGGCCATGAACCTGGCTACTGCTGCCTTCCCCTGGTGAGCCATCTCCCCCAACAGTATCCAAAATGGTATACCTGTTTGAAGGGAGATGACTGCAGGGGACCCCTGCATTGCCGTCCTATTCTTCCTCTGTCTGATGGTCACCCATTTCCTATCTCCCTCAGTACTCTTTATCTGCGGTGTGACCAACTCGCTAAACGTGCTATCCATGATTTCCTCAGCATGTGAATGCTCCAAAGTGAGTCCATCCGCAGCTCCAGAGCCATCAAGCGGTCTAACAGATGCTGCAACTGGACACACTTCTTGCACGTGAAGGAGCCAGGGACAGTGGACGTGTCCCTGAGCTCCCACATCGCACAAGAGCATGGCAAAGGTCTGGGAACTCCTGCCAGGTCTTAACCCGGAGGTTAACTTATACAACTACAATGCCCCCCAAAAAACAAAATAGATAAAATGAAAATAAAAACTACTTACCAGTCAGATTCAAACTTAATAGGTCTAAATTTAGCAGGTCTCCAACTCTGCCCCTGGAGACTTACCAGTCACTTCTCTCCCTTGTAGTCTCAGCTGCCAGTTTCTCCTTCTCCCAGTTTTCACAGAACACTTGGTCAATGAAAGAACCTTTTTCTCAAAAAGAGCAATGGGTTTACAAGTGGAGGCCGAGACCATGGCTGAGGTATGAAATGAATACTCTGCATCTGTCTTTACCAAGGAGGTAGATGCTACCCAGACCATGGTGACAGAGGAGGCAGTTGAGACACTGGATGGGCTAAAAATGGGTAAAGACGAGGTATTAGATAGGCTGTCTGCACTTAAAGTTGATAAGTCCCCAGGACCGGATGAGGTGTAACCGAGGATACTGGGGGAAGAGAGAGTGGAAATTGCAGGAGCTGTGACCAGAATCGTCCAAAGCTCCTTTGATACAGGGATAGTGACAGAGGACTGGAGAATTGCAAATGTTACACCTTTGGGTGGCACTGTGGTTAGCACTGCTGCATCACAGCTC
>NC_092722.1:81079159-81271659 GCF_047496885.1 Scyliorhinus torazame | reverse complement strand
GGGGCAGGCGAGGGAGGGTGGGGGGGCAGGCGAGGGAGGGTGGGGGGGCAGGCGAGGGAGGGTGGGGGGGCAGGCGAGGGAGGGTGGGGGGGCAGGCGAGGGAGGGTGGGGGGGCAGGCGAGGGAGGGTGGGGGGCAGGCGAGGGAGGGTGGGGGGCAGGCGAGGGAGGGTGGGGGGCAGGCGAGGGAGGGTGGGGGGCAGGCGAGGGAGGGTGGGGGGCAGGCGAGGGAGGGTGGGGGGCAGGCGAGAGAAGGGGGGCAGGCGAGAGAAGGGGGGCAGGCGAGAGAAGGGGGGCAGGCGAGAGAAGGGGGGCAGGCGAGAGAAGGGGGGCAGGCGAGAGAAGGGGGGCAGGCGAGAGAAGGGGGGCAGGCGAGAGAAGGGGGGCAGGCGAGAGAAGGGGGGCAGGCGAGAGAAGGGGGGCAGGCGAGAGAAGGGGGGCAGGCGAGAGAAGGGGGGCAGGCGAGAGAAGGGGGGCAGGCGAGAGAAGGGGGGCAGGCGAGAGAAGGGGGGCAGGCGAGAGAAGGGGGGCAGGCGAGAGAAGGGGGGCAGGCGAGAGAAGGGGGGCAGGCGAGAGAAGGGGGGCAGGCGAGAGAAGGGGGGCAGGCGAGAGAAGGGGGGCAGGCGAGAGAAGGGGGGCAGGCGAGAGAAGGGGGGCAGGCGAGAGAAGGGGGGCAGGCGAGAGAAGGGGGGCAGGAGAGAGAAGGGGGGCAGGAGAGTGAGGTACAAGGGATAGGGGTGACTTACCGCGAGAAGCCAGCATGTCACGTACTTGATCAGGGTGACCTTTCCCCACAGGCAGATGAAGAGACATCTGTAACTCAGAGAGCGATTCTGAAAAAGAGTGAGAGAGAGAGAGAAAGTGTGAGAGTGCGACAGAGTGCGAGGGCGTGCGCGGGGGGAGGGCGTGCGCGGGGGAGGGCGTGCGCGGGAGAGGGCGTGCGCGGGAGAGGGCGTGCGCGGGAGAGGGAGTGCGAGAACGAAGAAAAGGAGGGAAAGAGCGAGAGGGTCAGAAACTTCTTCAATGACGGCCCACAGATCCGGAGGGTCAGTCCTTAGGGTGCACTGCCCTGTCAGAGGGTCAGTCCTGAGGGAGCGTCGCCGTGCCCGAGGGTCAGCCTTGAAGGAGCGCCGCCTTGCCCAAATGGTAGTCCTGAGGGAGTCACGCCCTGTCTGAGGGTTAGTACTTTAGAAAAAAAAAAAATCCAATTAAGAGACAATTTAGCTTGGCCAACCCATCTACCCTTCATATCTTTGGGTTGTGGGGGTGAGACCTACGCAATCATGGGAAGAATGTTCAAACTCCACACGGACAGTGACCCAGGTCCAGGATCGAACCCGGGACTTGGCGCCGTGCCACCTTGCCTGAGGTTCAGTCCTGAGGGGGCGCCGCCCTGCCGAGGGTCAGTCCTGAGGGGGCGCCGCCCTGCCGAGGGTCAGTCCTGAGGGGGCGCCGCCCTGCCGAGGGTCAGTCCTGAGGGGGCGCCGCCCTGCCGAGGGTCAGTCCTGAGGGGGCGCCGCCCTGCCGAGGGTCAGTCCTGAGGGGGCGCCGCCCTGCCGAGGGTCAGTCCTGAGGGGGCGCCGCCCTGCCGAGGGTCAGTCCTGAGGGGGCGCCGCCCTGCCGAGGGTCAGTCCTGAGGGGGCGCCGCCCTGCCGAGGGTCAGTCCTGAGGGGACGCCACCCTGCCGAGGGTCAGTCCTGAGGGAGTCTTGGGCAGTCCCTCAGCGTGGCGAATGACCCGCTTCCGTTCCGGGAAGGTGGGCTTTGTTGTGGCTGAATAGGCTAATCCTGGATCTACAGACTTTACCATAGGTTTTGGAGGTGGTGTTAGATGAGGAGGGGGGGGGGGACGCTCTGGATTCAGTCCTGCACTTCCGCTGTTTACGCTTGGCCTCCGCGTGCTTCACTCTATGGCGCCCGAGGTAATTGGCCCCCCGAGGTAATTGGCGCCCTCGTGGATGTTTTCTCTCCAGCTTGTGCGTTCCAAGGCAAGTGATTCCCATGTGTCGAAGGGGATGTTGTATTTATTTTGGGAGGCTTTTCAGAGTGTCCTTGTAGAGTTTCCTCTGCCCTCCTAGTGGTCGCTTGCCATTGTGGAGCTCGGAGTATATCTCTCCAAGGATTTGAGGTGTCTGCTGTACGTTGTCCATGTTTCTGATGCATACAGGAGGGCGGGGACCACCGCTGCTCTGTAGACCGTGATCTTGGAGCTGGGTTTGAGGTCTCGGTCTTCAAATACGCTGTTCCGCAGGCGTCCAGAGACTGCACTGGCGCATTGGGGTTGATGTTGGATTTTGTCGTCAATGTCTGCTCACACCGAGAGGAGATTCCGGAGGTATCGGAAATGATCCACATTGGCCAAGGGCTCACCGTGGATCTTGATGGTTTGGGGGTGGGGGGTGGGGGAAAGAGTTGTGTGTGGCAGAAACAGGCTGGTAGAGAACCTTTGTTTTCCGGATGTTTAGCCGGAGGCCCATTTTTTTCATCTGCCTCAGTCAATGTATCGACAATGGTCTGTAGTTCGGCCTCTGAATGTGCGCGCACACAGGCGCCTTCTGTGTACTGCAGCTTGATGACAGAGGTTGGGGGGGGGGGGGGGAGTCTTGGCTCTGGCCTGGAGGAGTCGAAGGTTGAACAGTTTCTCGCTTGTGCGGTAGGTTAGCTCCACTCCAGTGGGGAGCTTCAGGGTGACGGGGTGCTGCAAGGAAGATGGAGAAGATTGATGCAATGACGCAGTCCAGTTTGACTCCGAGTTTGCATATGTATTGGGTCTGTGTCGGTTCCGTTAGTGAGGATCACGGCTTGCACGTCACCGTGGAGCAGGCGGAGGATGGTAATGAATTTCTGCGGGCAGCTGAATTTGAGGAGGATACTCCACAATCCATCACGGTTGACAGAGTCGAAGGCCTTTGCGAGATTGAAGAAGGCCATGTACACAGCTTGATGCTGCTCCCTGCACTTTTCCTGAATTTGTTGCACGCCGAAGGCCATGTCCATTGAGCCTCTTGATGGTGGAAGCCGCACTAAGACTCAGGGAACCGCTCCTCAGTTACTGGGAGGAGGCGGTGTAGCCATCTGGGATGGCCACTTCCAGAACACAAAATGGACACTCAGAGAATGTAGGGAAATGTGGACAATACTAGACAACAAGCAGGCACAGTGCCTGAATGTATATTTGGGAAGCAGTTACCAGACGGAATCAAAACTCTGGGTCGATTTACATACTGATGGCCCATCTCCGAGGAACAAAGGACTAACACTCAGGTAGTTGATACTGTCGCAGACATCCCGGCGTCAGTTCCCCAACCGAAAGACACAAACAAAGCAAGGCCAACGGCCACCTAAGACATGCCCAGCCATCAGGGCACCCACCCCTTTATTGGCTAAGATCGATAACTATGATCGAGAAGCTGCCCAATTAATTGGGACCAAGTTTAAGGCCCGCCTAAAAGCGCGCGAAGCCCCTCCAAGTAAAAGAAGGAACCCCCACGAGAGATTCGCTCTCTTGGATTTGGCTCTCAAGCGGAGAGACCCTTCCACCAGCATCACCAGAAGCAAGTAAGTTCAAGTTCAACGCTCGCTACCAGACGGACGACCTTAGCTGTTCTCCTGTATATCTTCGAATCCAACAGCCTCAGATCCGAACAACGGCCATTGTTCCTCTGCCTACGTGGGCACCCGAAGTTAAGTTTAGGTGTTAGTGTTAGAGGTAGTTTAGTTTGTAGTATTATTGTGCATGAGTAGATCTTACTGTGTGTAAATAAATAGTATTGACTGAACTAACTAACTGGTGTATTGGCTCTTTGATCGGTATTCGGGTTGAACCTTGCGGCGGTATCGAGAGATACCTGGCGACTCTGAAAGTACACTCAGAATTAGGATTAAGAAAAGCGACCTTATTAACCGCCATATTTATAACCAAATAAATATAGCAACATTACTGGCGACATCTGACGGGACTCGACCTAGAAGTGGCTTTGTCACTCCGAGAATCCAAATTTGAATTAGAAACCCAATTGGAAAAAGTAAAAACCACAAGCGTAAGACCAATATCGATCAAACCTCCAAGATTCGGAAGTGTATTATTTGCATGCGTACTAAAAAGGGATATAAGGTAAACTGAGAGATTTTGTTGCGTAAAACTGTTGGGAGTTTTGTAGACCGGAAAATAGCGTAAGCTGTACCCGTGTTTGCATCACCACTTTATTCCCCCCTGTTCCAAATTCGGTAGAAACGCAGAGATAGCAATAGAAATGGTAATGAAGGCAATGGAACGCCTTATGAACCCCCAGGAATTCGAGGTCGCAGTGACCAGTAGAGTAGGGCAGTGTCCCGTAGGGGAAGAGGAGATCAGAAAGTATCTCAAAAGGGAATGGATGGCCCCTTTGGAGTGAATTTTGTGCAAACGACGAAACAGGTCCCGGAAGTATAGGGCATACTTGGTGGGAGAACCTGACCGAGATTCATAAGAAAAGCTTAGGAAAAGCTCGTAAGCCGATGGCAATCGGGTCCTGCTTGGCACAATTGTGAGGCACAGAGGAGGTCGTGAGGACCCTCCGCAGAGAGATTGAAGAGAGAGATAAGGATAGTGAGGGCGACGCGAGTACGAAAAAGTTAACAGGCAACTTAGAGAGCAGTTAGCGGCGAAGGACAAGGAGATGGCTGATGTCAAACGGGCACACCAATCTTGTCTCACCCATTTAAGCAGCTTTCAGTCGCAATATGATAAGGCCTACCAAGACACGCAACGTTGGTAAGAGAAGTAACAGAACACCAAGTCGAGCAATTACAGAAACAATGTAACGATTTAAAAGCAGCCCTATGAGCACTCCACAGTTCCACGGCGGAACAAAGGCCGAGCTCGGTAGACCATGCCACATGCCGAAAGCAAATTGCAGACCTGCGATCCCTGCTTTCTGTACAAAATGGATTCCAGAATACATTTAGACCCCAGTTAGATCAGGCAACATGGTAGCATTGTGGGTAGCACAATTGCTTCACAGCTCCAGGGTCCCAGGTTCGATTCCGACTTGGGTCACTGTCTGTGCAGAGTCTGCACATCCTCCCCGTGTGTGCGTGGGTTTCCTCCGGGTGCTCCGGTTTCCTCCCACAGTCCAAAGATGTGCAGGTTAGGTGGATTGGCCATGATAAATTGCCCTTAGTGTTGGGTGGGGTTACTGGGTTATGGGGATAGGGTGTAGGTATTGACCTTGGGTAGGGTGCTCTTTCCAAGAGCCGGTGCAGACTCGATGGGCCGAATGGCCTCCTTCTGCACTGTAAATTCTATGAAAATGGCCCCGATTGGCAGGAGTTAAATGAGACTGCCCATCGATATGTACATGACACATGTACTCAGGACAAACCACAGAAAAGCACCCCCACCCCCGACTGCACAGACAGAGCACAACCCTATGAACCCCGTCATCACACAGCACAGGGCCACAACAGACGGAGACCCAGATTTTATATACACCACCCCATTAAGGGACGCGTGTGACAAAATAACACCGTTCCTACCCACACCATTATTTCGCAAGAGTCAAACAACAGGCGACCATGTACGGCCTGGATGAGAAAAGAGCACTTGAAGCTCTCAGTTTTGAGCCTCGACCCCGCAGTCGTGGCAGCCCTTCCCGACCCACAAAATGTAGGAGGAGGCACCCTCCAAGAAATGCATGCAGCGATCCTAGATGCTGTCATGATATTCAGATGAACATTACAGCACATACATACACACATAATGGTTAACAGATCAACGGACCAATCAACACACAAAACACGACAGCCAATCGCGGACAAGAGCATACACAGTACAAAGCAGGGAACACGACACTTCCTGGGAACTCGAGCAGGAGGGGGCTCAGGGCACAGACCTCATTGCCAGCCACTCAGAGGCTCACCATGTGCTGAATACCAGAGTTTACTATGTTTATGGTTCAATGAAATAAAACTGCGTTGTACCATTCGCAACCGTATTGGTTCGTCTCTGTATCCGAGTACCCAACACATCATGGTACCAGGAGTGATTTGACACCTACCCACAAATCTGCCATCCTGCGCCATGGACACCGTCAACACACCACAGCAAGTCGCTGGGAACCTCAGCATAAATTGGAAGCTGTTCAAGCAGCGCTTCCAGCTCTTTCTGGAAGCCAACGAAAGAGAGAGCGCCTCAGACACCAGAAAGATCGCCATCCTCCTCACCACCGCAGGGCAGCATGCCATCCAGGTCTACAACTCCCTGGTGTTCGCGGAAGGAGAGGACAAATCCAAATACAAGACGGTCCTTCTCAAGCTCGACCAACACTTCAATGTCGAGGTCAACAAAAGCTTCGAGAGATAGGTCTTCCAGCAGCGCCTGCAAGGTAAGGATGAGCTCTTTCAGTCATTCCTCACCCATCTCTGCATCCTCGCGCAGTCCTGCGGTTACGACACCACCTCAGACTCCATGATTCGGGACCAGGTCGTTTTTGGGGTCACCTCAGGCACCCTACGCCAGCAGCTTTTAAAAATAAAAGGCCTCACCTTAGCCTCCGCAATCGAAGCGGTCCTGCACGAAAACGCGACTAGCCGCTATGCACAATTTCAGGCGACCGAATCGGCGCGGCGGGGTCCTACGCGGCCGGATCGGCGTACCAGGTGCCCCACAAGGCCAAACGGGTCCAGGCGATCGAGTTCCTCCCGGCCCGCGGCCCAGACGACGTCAGCCATTTCACGCGCTTTTCGAGGCCTCCCGCGCTTGTGCGCGCCAAAACCAATGGCAACACTGAGGGACGTGATGCACAGGCGCGCTCGACGCAAGACTGGACTGCGCATGCGCAGTGGCGCAACGAACGCCATGACGTCACGACGTGTGGCAACTGTAGAGCTGCACATTTAAAGCGTCAATGTCCCGCAAGAACCCGACAAAGCCTACGCTGTGGCAAGGTGGGCCACTACGCTGCTTACTGTCGAGCAGCTCAACCTGTCAATCTTCCACAACTCCGACAACCTCGCAGGGACGTGCAGACCATTCAGGCTCCGCATTACGAATCTTGCCCAGACGACATCCAGACCGGTGACACAGATGACCGAGTCGCCTTCCGTGTTCCGGTCATTGATGGGAACCGAGTTAACACGATCAATCCAGGTGATGAATGGTGTGCCACCCTGACGGTCAACCGATCGCCGATAACTTTCCGCCTGGACACTGGCGCCTCCGCCAACCTCATAGCATGGTCAGCCTTCTACGCCATGAAAGTCAGACCACCAATTCGGCCGTCCCGGTGCAGGATGGTCGACTACAATGGGAACGTTATCCCGGCTATGGGATCCTGCCAGCTCCAGGTGACACACAACACACACACCGCCACACTCTCATTCGAGATAGTCGGCTCATCGAAGGACTCCCTGCTAGGCGCACAGGCATGCAAGGCTCTCCACCTCGTGCAACGAGTCCACTTTCTCTCTCCAGACGGAACGTCTGACTTCCCGGATGCAGAGTTTAACGCACAGCTCCAATCGCTCCTCGCCCACAACCAGGAGGCATTCGAGGGCATGGGAACACTGCCATACACCTATAGAATTTGGTTCAAACCAGACGCCACCCCGGTCATTCACGCACCTCGCAGGGTCCCTGCGCCACTCAAAGACCGCCTCAAGCAGCAGCTGCAGGATCTCCAGGACCAAGGGGTCCTATCCAGGGTCACGGAGCCCACGCCATGGGTCAGCTCCATGGTGTGTGTCAAGAAGCCCTCCGGCGAGCTCCGGATCTGTATTGACCCAAAAGACCTCAATAACAATATTATGAGGGAACATTACCCCATACCCAAACGGGAAGAGATCACGAGTGAAATGGCCCAGGTTAAAATATTTACCAAACTGGATGCCTCCAAGGGCTTTTGGCAGATCCAACTGGATCCGTCCAACCGAAAGCTGTGCACCTTCAACAACCCTTTCGGCAGGTTCTGCTACAACCGAATGTCATTTGGCATCATCTCGGCATCAGAGGTCTTTCATAGGATCATGGAGCAGATGATGGAAGGCATCGAAGGGGTGCGCGTCTACGTGGACGACGTCATCATCTGGTCCACCACATCACAGGAGCACATCTATAGTCTCCAACGTGTCTTTGCACGCATATGTGAAAACGGCCTGCGCCTCAACCGAGCCAAGTGTTCTTGAAGCCAAACCGAGCTGAAGTTCCTGGGGGACCACATTTCCCGGTCAGGGGTCCGTCCAGATGCAGACAAGGTGAGCGCCATTGAAGCCATGACGCAGCTGGCAGACAAGAAAGCAGTACTACGCTTCCTAGGCATGGTCAACTTCCTGGGGAAGTTCATTCCCAACCTTGCCTCCCACACGACAGCTCTGCGCCACCTCATCAAAAAGTCCACGGAGTTCCAGTGGCAGCACACACACCAGCAGGAATGAGAGGAGCTCAAACTCAAGCTCACCACTGCACCAGTACTGGCGTTTTTCGACACGTCTCGTGCCACTAAAATCCCGACTGATGCCAGCCAGTCCGGCATTGGGGCAGTGCTCCTGCAGCGGGATGACACTGCGTCATGGGCCCCGGTCGCCTATGCCTCGCGGGCCATGACCCCCACAGAACAGCGCTACGCGCAGATCGAAAAGGAGTGCCTGGGCTTGCTAACCGGTTTAGACAAGTTCCATGACTATGTGTATGGTCTTCCCCGGTTCACTGTTGAAACGGACCACTGCCCCCTGGTCAGCATCATAAACAAGGACCTGAACGAGATGACCCCTCGCCTCCAGCGCATCCTACTTAAACTCAGGAGGTATGACTTCCAACTGGTCTACACCCCAGGGAAGGACCTTATCATTGCGGATGCCCTATCGAGAGCAGTGAGCACGCCGCCAAATTCGGAGGGGTTCGTATGTCAGGTCGAGGCGCAGGTGACCTTCACATCGACAAATCTGCCAGCTGACGACTCCAGTCCGGCCCGTATTCGCCGAGGAACTGCGGCCAACCCCCTTCTACAGCGTGTGATGCGCCACATGACGGGAGGGTGGCTCAAAGGGCAGTGCCCGCAGTTCTACAATGTCTGAGACGACTTGGCCGTCATTGATGGAGTCCTTCTGAAGCTGGACCGTATTGTGATTCCGCACAGCATGCACAAGCTGGTTCTTGACCAACTACACGAAGGCCACCTGGGGGTCGAGAAGTGCAGAAGGAGGGCCCGAGAGGCGGTATACTGGCCGGGCATCACTGACGATATTGCCAATATGGTGCTCAACTGCCCAACCTGCCAAAGGTTTCAGTCGGCGCAACCTCCTGAAACGCTTCTGCCCCATGAGCTGGTGACGTCCCCATGGGCGAAGGTGGGTGTGGACCTCTTTCACGCGCTCGGCCGGGACTATGTCATCGTCGTTGACTACTTCTCCAACTACCCAGAGGTCATACGCCTGCACGATTGGACGTCGTCCGCTGTCATAAGGGCCTGCAAAGACACCTTTGCATTCCGATGACGGTCCTGTTTTGCCAGCCAGGAATGGTCATCGTTTGCTGCCTAGTATGGCTTCACACACGTGACGTCTAGCCCTCTGCACCCCCAGTCCAACGGAAAGGCGGAGAAGGGCGTTCACATTGTCAAGCGGCTCCTCTGTAAGGCTGCTGCTGCCGGATCGGATTTCTGCCTCGCCCTGCTGGCCTATCGCTCAGCCCCACTAGCCCCTGGTCTCTCACCAGCCCAGCTGTTGATGGGTCACGCCCTCAGGACTACTGTGCCTTCCATTCTGGCACCCACGATCGACCATGCTCCGGTACTGCACAGGATGCAACTGCAGCACGGTCGCCAGAAGAGGTCATATGACACACGGGCAACTGATCTTCCCGCCCTGGCCCCTGGAGACGAAGTCCGCATCCACCTACCAGAAGGTGGCTGGTCAGCACCTGCCGAAGTTCTCCGATGCGTGGCTCCCCGCTCGTTCCTGGTTCGCATGCCTGATGGATCCGTTCATAGGCGCAATCGCCGGGCTCTTCGCCTGCTTCCACGGTCGCTACGAGACCTTACACTGACACCGTGCCCTCCTGTTGTTCCTGATTTAGACTTCGTGGAGCTGCCTGCTACCATGCCCCTTCCGCCCGTCGTCGCCCATGGCCAGGCCCATTCCTCAGCCGGTGGATCCTGACCCACCCTTGAGGCGGTCAACCCGAATTCGTCGCCCACCTACTAGACTGGATTTATGAGACGGTTTATACATTGAACTCATGCAACCACTTTGTTAATATGTTTATGTTCTTATCGTTACAGGAATTTGTTTTATCGTTCAACATTTCCCCGTACTTTGTACAACCTCGTTGTTATGTCACACCCGACATCGCCCCTTGTATATAGTTAAGCCCCATGTACATGCTGTAAATATTGCACACACACATTTAGCTACACTCAGTACACATCTCTATTTATAAACACGTAGCCACATAATCCTGTAAAAAAGGGGGATGTCATGATATTCAGATGAACATCACAGCACATACATACACACATAATGGACAGATCAATGGACCAATCAACACACAAAACATGACAGCCAATCACGGACAAGAGCATATACAGTACAAAGCAGGGAACACAACACTTCCTGGGAACTCGAGCAGGAGCGCGCTCAGGGCACAGACCTCATTGCCAGCCACTCAGAGGCTCATCATGTGCTGAATACCAGAGTTTACTATGTTTATAGTTCAATGAAATAAAACTGCGTTGTACCATTCGCAACCGTGTTGGTCCGTCTGTGTATCAGAGTACCCAACACTTCAGATGCGATCGGCTACAATAAGGGAGACCCCATAGAAGGCCTAAACAAATGTAGGCAGAAAAGGACAGAGCACCCAACAGCGTTAGCTGGACGCCTGTGGATTCATTTTACAGCAGTATTTGGAGAGTTAGACCTCACCCATTTGACACCAGACAATATGGCAAAATGGACTCGAATCCTAGTCTCTCACGCGACCGAAGCAGGACAGAGAGCTTGCGCAAATTATCACGCGACCGAAGCAGGACAGAGAGCTTGCGCAAATTACGGCCCCTCAGACGAGGCCCACAATGAGAAATGGGCACTAAAGAGATTGTCCCGAGCTTGTTAACAGTCCATTCAGGGAAAATCAGCCTATGGTAAAGTAGAGGAAGAGCAGGCAGATGCTAACATGCATTCTATCCAGTTAGGACGCACCAGAGACCCCGCATGGGTAAATGAGGGAAGAAACAGCTCACAGCAGCCTAATCCCAAGAATGTTACAATTGCGGACAATTAAGACACTACGCACGAGAGTGCAATGCGCCCCAGAAACAGCAGCGAAACCAGCAGACGGGCACCCTAAATAAGAATAGGGCCAAGCCAATTCATAGTATTAGTGTCTGTTCTGAGAACGCAGGCATGAACGGGCACCGATTGACGGTGTTCGGACTCCCCAACTTGGGTCTGCGTCACCCTTTGGGACAAGTCCGGAAGTAGCAGGCAGAGTCTGGGGACACCCCGTAGAATTTCTTTGGGACACAGGAGGGTCGCGCACCACGCTCAACTCCTCCATAATGTTTCAACGAGACACATGGCCCACCACAGACACCATTACTCTCAGCGGTTTTACAGGGCACTTGCAGCAGGGACACATCGCAGCCCCTGTAGCGATTCAGATAGGGAACATTAAAACCAAACACACCGTAGTTCTAGTCGATCTACCCCAGACAGCCAAACACATTTTAGGTATAGAGTATATGAGTTCCCAGATTTTATGAGCTCCTACAATCTATCGTTCGACCCCGTAAACAAATGTGTGTGGAGATTGGCAAAGGCAGCACAAGCCCCCGCCACGCTCACAGTAAAGTCTACGCACAGAGAATTAGGAGAATTCTGGTTCGACCCTCGAGCCATTAGTCAGGACAAAGACGTTAGAGACGTTTTGCAGTGACACAAAGCAGCTTTAGCCCAGCACAAGTACGACTGTGGCAAGATAGCAGGTTAGTCAACATTACAGGTCCCGACCCCAAATCCCAAAAGCAGTACGGTTTTCCCCTAAGAAGCAGAGGGAGAAATCGCAAAGGTTATCCAGAGTTTGCTTGACCAAGGCGTACTCCGTTCAGTAGCCTCAACGAACAATGCCCCAATTTGGCCCGTCAGGAAACCCGATGGCTCATGGCGACTGACCATCGATTATAGGGAACTAAACAAAGTAACCCCAGTAGCAGCCCCCACCGTAGCCACGAGTCTCGAGACAATGTTAAAACAGGGACTCCAGTCAAAAAAAAAATTTGGTTTTGGACATTAACAATGGCTTTTGGTCCATTCCATTGGATAAAGCGTGCCAATAATGATAATATAAATTTGCTTTCACCTTCCAGGTACAGCAATACACGTGGACGTGCCTACCACAAGGCTTCCACAACTCCCCCTCCATTTTCCACTGACAGCTGGCGAATGTATTAGCTAAATTTTCCCAACCCGATTGCCTTGTACAGTATGTAAACGACTTGCTTCTACAGACAGACACTAAGGGAGAGCACATTTCGCTTCTCACCGAATTATTAGGACTCCTTCAACAAATTGGATGTAAGTGAACCCCAAAAAAGGCCCAAATCTACAAGAAAAAGTGATTTACTTAGGAACAGTGATCACCTATGGCAAACGCGAGATCGAGCAGAAACGCATCAACTCCATTGTCAAATTACCCCTGCCCCATAATGTCACAGCCCTCCGGTCATTTCTAGGACTGGTTGGCTACTGTAGGAATCACAGACGGATTAGCCACGAAGGCAGCCCCTCTTTCCGAACTCCTAAAGAAGCAGGCACCATTGGAATGGCTTCCACAGCACATGGATGCCGTGGATGCATTAAAACGAGCCCTCAGCACAGCCCCCGCATTACAGGTCCAGATCCACTCTCCCCATACGCAATTGAGGTTGCAACCACTGACCGAACCCTTTCGGCCGTGCTCCTCCAAGAAAGACACGATCGTTTAGGCCCCGAAGCATACGCCTCACGAGTACTTGATCCAGTAGAGCAAGGATTTTCTGCCTACGAAAGGCACCTGCTCACAGTTTTGTGGGCTGTTCAATACTTCGCCTACATAACAGGACTCAACCCCGTTAACAGAGCACACCCCAACCCAACTTCTACTAGATGGTAGACTAAAGGACGGCACAGTCAGCCAAATTCGCACCACCCGATGGACCCTTCTCTTACAAGGACGGGACATTACAGTAAAGAGGACAAAAACACACACTTTCCTCGCAGACAATTTACATTACGCAGGCACCCAACGCAGCAGAGAGTCAAACCAAGGCTCACATTTCACAGGATGAGTGATGAGTGATGAAAAACGTCCTCACAATTTTCGGAATCAGACAGAAATTCCACATTGCATATCACCCCCAATCAAGCGGAATAGTTGAGAGAATGAATAGGACTCTCAAGGCAACCCTAAGGAAAATGGTGCAACAGCACAATAGCACCTGGGACACAGTTCTCCCCTTTGCACTAATGTTCATAAGGAACACGGTATCCACTTCGACAGGATACACCCCCCCACACCCTCATGACAGACGACCCATGAAGGGGACAGAATATTTGTTAGGACTGGATTTGGCCAGCCCACAGTCACCGCCCTCACCCATGAGAAAGCAGTACAGCAGATTATCGATAATGTTAAAGCAGCCCAGCTCGCCGCAGCTGTTAGGCTTGGGACACGAGAGAAGAAAAGTAAAGTTTGTTTTGACAAAACAGTACACGCCACAGAATTTGTAGTAGGGCAGCAGCTCATGCTCTCCCTATACAACCCCAGCTCCCACGCCCTGGCCGCCCCGCTCCCCACGCCTGGCCGGCTGGCCCCGCTCCCCACGCCCTGGCCGGCTGGCCCCGCTCCCCGGCCGGCCCCGCTCCCCGCGCCCCGGCTGGCCCCGCTCCCCACGCCCCGGCCGTCCCCGCTCCCCGGCCGGCTGGCCCCACTCCCCGGCCGGCCCCGCTCCCCGCGCCCCGGCCGGCCCCCCGCTCCCGCCGCTCCCCGGGCCGGCCCCGCTCCCCGGCCGTCCCCGCTCCCCGGCCGGCCCCGCTCCCCTGCTCCCCGCTCCCCGGCCGGCCCCGCTCCCCTGCTCCCGCGCCCCGGCCGGCCCCGCTCCCCGGCGGGCCCCGCTCCCCTCGCCCCGGCCGGCCCCGCTCCCCGGCTGGCCCCGCGCACCGGCCGGCCCCGCGCCCCGGCCGGCCCCGCGCCCCGGCCGGCCCCGCTCCCCGGCCGGCCCCCTCGCCCCGGCCGGCCCCGCTGCCCGCGCCCCGGCCCGGCCCCGCTCCCCGGCGGGCCCCGCTCCCCTCGCCCCGGCCGGCCCCGCTCCCCGGCCGGCCCCGCTCCCCGGCTGGCCCCGCGCACCGGCCGGCCCCCGCGCACCGGCCGGCCCCGCGCACCGGCTGGCCCCGCTGCCCGCGCCCCGGCCGGCTGGCCCCCGCTCCCCACGCCCTGGCCGGCCCCGCTCCCCGGCCGGCCCCGCTCCCGCGCCCCGGCCGGCCCCGCTCCCCGCGCCCGGCCGGCTGGCCCCACTCCCCGGCCGGCCCCGCTCCCCTGCTCCCCGGCCGGCCCCGCTCCCCACCCGGCCCCGCTCCCCACTCCCCGGCCGGCCCCGCTCACCTCGCCGGCCCCCGCTCCCCGGCCGACCCCGCTCCCCTCGCCCCGGCCGGCCCCGCTCCCCTGGCCCCGGCCGGCCCCGCTCCCCTGGCCCCGGCCGGCCCCGCTCCCCTGGCCCCGGCCGGCCCCGCTCCCCTGGCCCCGGCCGGCCCCGCTCCCCACGCCCCGGCCGGCCCCGCTCCCCACGCCCCGGCCGGCCCCGCTCCCCACGCCCCGGCCGGCCCCGCACCCCGGCCGGCTGGCCCCACTCCCCGGCCGGCCCCGCTCCCCTGCTCCCCGGCCGGCCCCGCTCCCCTGCTCCCCGGCCGGCCCCGCTCCCCTCGCCCCGCTCCCCTCGCCCCGGCCGGCCCCGCTCCCCGGCCGGCCCCGCTCCCCGGCCGGGCCCCGCTCCCCTGCTCCCCGGCCGCCCCGCTCCCCTGGCCCCGGCCGGCCCCGCTCCCCGGCTGGCCCCTGCTCCCCGGCTGGCCCCTGCTCCCCGGCTGGCCCCTGCTCCCCGGCTGGCCCCTGCTCCCCGGCTGGCCCCTGCTCCCCGGCTGGCCCCTGCTCCCCACGCCCCGGCCGGCCGGCCCCGCTGCCCGGCTGGCCCCTGCTGGCCCCTGCTCCCCACGCCCCGGCCGGCCGGCCCCGCTGCCCGGCTGGCCCTGCTGGCCCCTGCTCCCCACGCCCCGGCCGGCCGGCCCCTGCTCCCCGGCTGGCCCCTGCTCCCCGGCCGGCCCCACGCCCCGGCCGGCCGGCCCCACTGCCCGGCTGGCCCCTGCTCGCTGCCCCCCTCTCCCGGCTGCCCCACTCCCCGGCCGGCCCCTGCTCCCCACGCCCCGGCCGGCCGGCCCCGCTCCCCGGCTGGCCCCTGCTCCCCACGCCCCGGCCGGCCGGCCCCGCTCCCCGGCCGGCCCCGCTGGCCCCACTTCCCGGCTGGCCCCGCTCCCTGGCCCCGGCCGGCCCCGCACCCCGGCCGGCTGGCCCCACTCCCCGGCCGTCCCCGCTCCCCTGCTCCCCGGCCGTCCCCGCTCCCCTGCTCCCCGGCCGTCCCGCTCCCCGGCCGTCCCCGCTCCCCACCCGGCCCCGCTCCCCGGCCGGCCCCGCTCCCCGGCCGGCCCCGCTCCCCGGCCGGCCCCGCTCCCCGGCCGGCCCCGCTCCCCGGCCGGCCCCGCTCCCCTCGCCCCGGCCGGCCCCGCTCCCCGGCTGGCCCCGCGCACCGGCCGGCCCCGCCCCCTGGCCCCGGCCGGCCCCGCTGCCCGGCTGGCCCCGCTCCCCGGCTGGCCCCTGCTGGCCGGCCCCGCTCCCCGGCTGGCCCCTGCTCCCCACGCCCCGGCCGGCCGGCCCCGCTCCCCGGCCGGCCCCGCTGCCCGGCTGGCCCACTCCCCGACCCGCCCCACTCCCCGGCCCGCCCCACTCCCCGGCCGGCCCCACTCCCCGGCCGGCCCCACTCCCCGGCCGGCCCCACTCCCCGGCCGGCCCCTGCTCCCCACGCCCCGGCCGGCCGGCCCCGCTCCCCGGCCGGCCCCTGCTCCCCACGCCCCGGCCGGCCGGCCCCGCTCCCCGGCCGGCCCCGCTTGGCCCCGCTGCCCGGCTGGCCCCGCTCCCCGGCTGGCCCCGCTCCCCGCGCCCCGGCCGTCCCCGCACCCCGGCCGGCTGGCCCCACTCCCCGGCCGGCCCCGCTCCCCGCGCCCCGGCCGTCCCCGCTCCCCGGCCGGCCCCGCTCCCCGGCCGGCCCCGCTCCCCTGCTCCCCGCGCCCCGGCCGGCCCCGCTCCCCTGCTCCCCGCGCCCCGGCCGGCCCCGCTCCCCTCGCCCCGGCCGGCCCCGCTGCCCGGCCGGCCCCGCTCCCCGGCTGGCCCCTGCTCCCGGCTGGCCCCTGCTCCCGGCCGGCCCCTGCTCCCCGGCCGGCCCCTGCTCCCCGGCCGGCCCCTGCTCCCCGGCCGGCCCCACTCCCCGGCCGGCCCCTGCTCCCCACGCCCCGGCCGGCCGGCTCCGCTCCCCGGCTGGCCCCTGCTCCCCACGCCCCGGCCGGCCGGCCCCGCTCCCCGGCCGGCCCCGCTGGCCCCACTCCCCGGCCGGCCCCGCTCCCCGGCTGGCCCACTCCCCGACCCGCCCCACTCCCCGGCCGGCCCCTGCTCCCCACGCCCCGGCCGGCCGGCCCCGCTCGGCCCCGCTCCCCGGCTGGCCCCTGCTCCCCACGCCCCGGCCGGCCGGCCCCGCTCCCCGGCCGGCCCCGCTCGGCCCCGCTCCCCGGCTGGCTGGCCCGCTCCCCACGCCCCGGCCCCGCTCCCCGGCCGGCCCCGCTCCCCACGCCCCGGCTGGCTGGCCCCGCTCCTGTGGCCCGGCTGCCCTGCTCCCGGCCGGCCCCGCTCCCCACGCCCCGGCCGGCCCCTCTCCCCTCCCCTCCTCTCTTCGCCCCGGCCAGCCCCGCTCCCCTGCTCCCCACGCCCCGGCCGGCCCCGCTCCTCGGCCGGCCCCGCTCCCCTGCTCCCCACACCCCGGCCAGCCCCGCTCCCCGGCCGGCCCCGCTCCCGTGCTCCCGGCTGGCCCCGCTCCCCTGCTCCCCTGCTCCCCATGCCCCGGCCGGCCCCTCTCTCCCTCCTCTCTTCGCCCCGGCCGGCCCCGCTCCCCTGCTCCCCACGCCCCGGCCGGCCCCGCTCCCCGGCCGGCCCCGCTCCCCTGCTCCCCCACACCCCGGCCAGCCCCGCTCCCCGCTCCCCGGCCGGCCCCGCTCCCGTGCTCCCGGCTGGCCCCGCTCCCCTGCTCCCCACGCCCCGGCCGGCCCTGCTCCCCACGCCACGACCGGCCCCGCTCCGGCCGGATCGCTCCCCTGCTCCCCACACCCCGGCCGGCCCTGCTCCCCACGCCCCAGCCGGCCCCGCTCCCGGCCGGCCCCGCTCCCCACGCCCCGGCTGGCCCCTCTCTTTGCCCCGGCCGCCCCGCTCCCCTGGTCAGACCAGTTAGCTGCTTCCTTTTGCCCTGTGTCACTGAAGCCTCATGTCACCTCAGGAGCTTCGCCTCTGGATTCAGTAAGGGCACGTTGCACTGCTCTTTTGAAGTTTCATTCCGATACTCTGCCTCAGCGTTGGCTCCGTGGAGACTTAACCTGCGTCACCACCGCTCTTTTACTCTGTGTCTCCGCCGTTCTCCTTGCGCTCTTTTACCGTGTCTCCGCCGTTCTCCTTGCACTCTTTTATCCTGTATCTCCACCACTCTCCTCGTACCCTTTAATCCTGTCTCCGCCTCCTTGTGTTCTTTTATCCTGTGTCTCCTCCGCTCTCCTCATATTCTTTTATCCTGTATCTCTGCTGCTCTTCTCATATTCTTTTATCTTGTGTCTCCGCCGCTCTCCTCGGGCTCTTTTACCCTGTTATTTATGAAGGCCCCAGGGCAGAACGGTGGCACAGTGGTTAGCACTGCTGACTCACTGCACCAAGGACCCGGGTTCAATCCCGGCCCTGGGTTACTGTCCGTGTGGAGTTTGCATTCTCCCCATGTGTGTGTGGGTCTCACCCCCACAACCCAAAAGGTGTGCAGGGTAGGTGGATTGGCCATGCAAAATTGCCCCTTAATAAAATAAACATTCATGAAGGCCCAGTCAGCTCTGCTGCTCAAAGGTCATCTGGGAATATGGCGACTTCACCTTGCTGAGGGAGTGCCGCCTGTCGAAGGGTCAGTGTTGAGGGAGTGCCGCACTGTTGGGATGGTCAGCGCTGAGGGAGCGCTACACTGTCGAGTGGGGACCGCCCACACCAAGGTAACTCACCGCAAACTCACTGGTAAGGAAATAATCCTCGGGGAAGTAGGGTTTACCGAGCATGTAGACCACCACGTAGAACATTCCCAGTAACAGACGCTTCAACGCCGGGGTGACACTGCAAGATGGTGAGAGACACAGAGGTCAGACTGCTCCTAGCTTCAAGCTTTATCGCGGGCGAGGGCTGGGGTTGGATCGGTTCAAGGTGGAAGCTGAATCCTTTGGGCTTCTCAGGGCTGTGGGACCCTACCCAGGTTTCTTCCACTCCCGCCCTTCCCCGCCATCTTTCTTCAGTGCCTGAACATAACAGGACTGGTTGATTACGTGGGGAATCGTAACTGTCTCTTGGGATGGGGAGGTGTATGAGGCGCCGGGGTGGATGGGTAATGTGACTGCATTCTTCACACTGTCCTGGTGGGTGGAAAATGCAGAAGGACCGCGGGGGGGGGGGGGGGGGGGGGGGGGGGGTGGGGGGGGGTGGTGAGCTGCATTCTCACGTCCCATCGCTCATAAACCCATTCCAAATCCTCACTGTGCTGCCGCCCTGGTGGCTGTTTGACTGAGTGAGGCCTCACTGAGAGTAGGCTGCTCAGTCTGTGCCGATTGTGGACGGGGTGGGGTACAGGTGGAAGAACCAGATTCTGCCAGTTATGTCCATCGCCCACCCCCCCCTCCCTTCTCTGCCCCCTCGCTGACAGTTGGTCACTTACCTGTTGGGGCGGTGCCCCGGCTGGTCGGTTAGCCCTCCCTTCGCCATCTGAGGTATCTGCTCATGGCAAACTGGGGCCCCACCAGGAAGGCACCGTAGAAGTAGGCGAAGCCAGACACTTCGGCCAAGCTCAGCTCTTTTGGCAGCATGTGGAGTTCCTGCTCCTTACTTAGCTGGGCCTGTGCAGGGGGGGGCGGGGGGGGGGGAGAGAAAGAGCAGAGAGAACACCCTGTCAGCCGTGTCTTAGAACTTTCCCCCGACTTCCGCAGTTCCCACAAACACCATCTCCCAATTACTCTTGCTCCCTTTCCATCTCTCCATCCTCTCCCCCACTCCCTCCATCCATCTCTTCCCCTCAGTCTCCGCCGGTCTTCCTCTTCCACCCTCCCAGTCTCTTTTCCCCCTCAGGCAGCATCTTCCAAACACGCCGCGGGGTAAAGCACCTATTTTGTTGATAAATAATTTTACGACAATCTACATACGAGAGGTTGGATTTTCCATTTTCACAAAAGATAAAAATGGCATAAAGGAACTGGCCGAAATCTGCGCCTGATATGCACATTGCCTTCTCCTCCTGTGAACCCAGAGTGGAGGGAGATCATGAGGACCAAGCAGGCTCCCCTTTCACATTAAAGGTGAGCGAACGTGGCCTGGGTCAGCGGAGGCCGGTTGGTTGGCAAAGGTGGGTCCCGGGGAAAAAAAAGTTTGCATTAGAACACCCAGATCCCTCTGCATCTCAAAGCCGTTTAGGTAATACGTTTTTTTAAAATTCTTCCTTCCAAAAGAACAATTTGACATTGGCCACATTATACTTGGAGGGTCCACACAGTCAGTCACCCAAAGGCTGGAATTGAACTTGGCTCCCTGGCACTGTGAGGCCAGAACAGAAGTATAGAATGGTTTACTCCTGCTCTTGTTTCCTGTCATCATCTATTCTCCCCATTCTCTTTCACCCTGCCCCAGTCCCCTCTCTTTCACCAAGCAGGATCTTGACATACGACCCACAATGCTCCATCTCCCACCAGGGTCAGGCCATCTGATGCACAACTCCAAACTGACCCACTATCCCCCGGCCCAGGAGATCGTGATCCAGGTTGCCATACGTCATCTGCTCCCAAACTTCTCCCACCCCACCACCTGTCCAGGGAAGGTTTTGGTCGGTAACCCGGCAATGAAAGGGAAGGGAGGGGTCAGAGTTGAACGACTCGAGGAGCCTCACCTTGTCCTTGCCTCCATCATAATAGTCGAGCGAGAGACCTGTGGCGGAGTAAATGGGGGTGAGGGGTGTGTGGAAAAGAAACAAACTTAGAAAAGACCAGTAGATTTCATTCATTGTTACACTCATACAATTAACAACAGTAAGGTTATCAAATTTTACCGTACGAATGTTTAGCGATGGGAAAGTCTCAAATTGTATGTATTATTGGGATAATTTGGGAATATTTTATTGAGGTTGGAGTCTCTGTCTCTATGTAGTGTGATAGTGAGGGTCAAGAACCTGGACCGTTGGTCTCACTAAGGTGAACTGGAGGTCCTTCACTTTCAGTTGGATTTAGCATGCTTGGTTGTGTTTACAGACCTGACCAGAACTTTTGACTCAGCTAAGAGGCTCTTCAAAGCAAGAGTATGTACCTGTCAGGCAGGGAGGAAATGGTCGAGCGAGGGAACCGTGGTTTACTAAAGTAGTTGAATCACTTGTCAAGAGGAAGAAGGAGGCTTATGTAAAGATGAGACATGAAGGTTCAGGGCGCTTGAGAGTTACAAGTTAGCTAGGAAGGACCTAAAGAGAGAGCTAAGAAGAGCCAGGAGGGGACATGAGAAGTCTTTGGCAGGTAGGATCAAGGATAACCCTAAAGCTTTCTATAGGTATGTCAGGAATAAAAGAATGACTAGGGTAAGAGTAGGGCCAGTCAAGGAAAGTAGTGGGAAGTTGTGCGTGGAGTCCAAGGAGATAGGAGAGGTGCTAAATGAATATTTTTTGTCAGTATTCACACAGGAAAAAGAATGTTGTCGAGGAGAATACTGAGATTCAGGCTACTAGACTAGAAGGCTTCAGGTTCATAAGGAGGAGGGGTTAGCAATTCTGAAAGTGTGAAAATAGATAAGTCCCCTGGGCCGGATGGGATTTATCCTAGGATTCTCTGGAAGCTAGGGAGGAGATTGCTGAGCTTTGGCTTTGATCTTTATGTCGTCATTGTCTACAGGAATAGTGCCAGAAGACTGGAGGATAACAAATGTCGTCCCCTTGTTCAAGAAGGGGAGTAGAGACAACCCCTGTAACTATAGACCAGTGAGCCTTACTTCTGTTGTGGGCTATGTCTTAGAAAGGTTTAGAAGAGATAGGATGTATAATCATCTAGAAAGGAATAATTTGATCAGGGCTAGTCAACACGGTTTTGTGAAGGGTAGGTCGTGCCTCACAAACCTTATTGAGTTCTTTGAGAAGGTGACGAAACAGGTGGACGAGGGTAAAGCAGTTGATGTGGTGTATATGGATTTCAGTAAAGCGTTTGATAAGGTTCCCTACGGTAGGCTATTGCAGAAAATACAGAGGCATGGGATTCAGGCAGATTTAGCAGTTTAGATCAGAAATTGGCTAGCTGTAAGAAGACAGAGGGTGGTGGTTGATAGGAAATGTTCAGCCTGGAGTCCAGTTACTAGTGGTGTACCACAAGGATCTGTTTTGGGGCCACTGCTGTTTGTCATTTTTATAAATGACCTGGAGGAGGGCGCAGAAGGATGGGTGAGTAAATTTGTGGATGACACTAAAGTCGGTGAGTTGTGGACAGTGCGGAAGGATGTTACAAGTTACAGAGACATAGATAAGCTGCAGAGCTGGGCTGAGAGGTGGCAAATGGAGTTTAATGCAGAAAAGTGTGAGGTGATTCATTTTGGAAGGAGTAACAGGAAGACAGAGTACTGGGCTAATGGTAAGATTCTTGGTAGTGTGGATGAGCAGAGAGATCTCGATGTCCACGTACATAGATCCCTGAAAGTTGCCATCCAGGTTGATAGGGTTGTTAAGAAGGTGTACGGTGTGTTAGCTTTTATCGGTAGAGGGATTGAGTTTCGGAGCCATGAGGTCATGTTGCAGCTGTACAAAACTCTGGTGCGGCCTCATTTGGAGTATTGCGTGCAGTTCTGGTCGCCGCATTATAGGAAGGATGTGGAAGCATTGGAAAGGGTGCAGAGTAGATTTACCAGGATGTTGCCTGGCATGGAGGGAAGATCTTATGAGGAAAGGCTGAGGGACTTGAGGCTGTTTTCGTTAGCGAGAAGAAGGTTAAGAGGTGACTTAATAGAGGCATACAAGATGATCAGAGGATTAGATAGGGTGGACAGTGAGAGCCTTTTTCCTCGGATGGTGATGGCTAGCATGAGGGAACATAGCTTTAAATTGAGGGGAGATAGATATAGGACAGATGTCAGAGGTAGGTTCTTTACTCCGAGAGTAGTAAGGGCATGGAATGCCCTGCCTGCAACAGTAGTAGACTCGCCAACATTAAGGGCATTTAAATGGTCATTGGATCAACATATGGATGATAAGGGAATAGTGTAGATGGGCTTTAGAGTGGTTTCACAGGTCAGCGCAACATCGAGGGCCGAAGGGCCTGTACTGTGCTGCAATGTTCCATGTTCTAAGAGAGACCTGAGGCCATAAATGGTCATTGGATCAACATATGGATGATAAGGGAATAGTGTAGATGGGCTTTAGAGTGGTTTCACAGGTCAGCGCAACATCGAGGGCCGAAGGGCCTGTACTGTGCTGCAATGTTCCATGTTCTAAGAGAGACCTGAGGCCACGATGGAGAAAATTTGCAGAGCGTGCAGCAGTGCTTTGAAAGGAACGCTGGTGGTGGGGCATTGGTCGTCTCCCCCCTGCCCCCCACCCAAAAGGAAAAATTCAGAGGAGGCTGCAGACATCCGGTCCATTGCGTTTAACCAGAGGACTCGAGAGTTCTGGGGAATTGAGTTAACTAAATGTTGCAGAGAGTGGGACATCTGTGGACAGACCAGAGTTGTGACCCCTGCGCAGCCAGGCGCAGAGACGAGGAACAGTCTCTCAAACTGCCTCTCAAAAGGATGAGCAATGTTTTAAAGCCGATCAGGGTGAGTCACAGTGCAAAGTATTAAACTAGATTCCTGTCCCTGGCATTGAGTTCAAGGTAAAAAGTGTATATTGTTTCAAAATGAATCACTATCTTATTTGCACTGTGTTTATATTTCATCATTCATGCTTGGCGTTGTTCAAGTTTGTATGGTAAAGATTTATTTTTGATATTTCTACTTAATTCTGGGGTCCTGCAGCTTATTCATTACCCTTGGGACTTCAATGTATTCTATCCTTTCAATGATTCTGGTCTAACAAAGCCAGACCGGGGTGTTAGGAATTTTAGATGTATTGTATTATAACTATTTGGGGCAGCGAGGGTTACAAGCCTGGGTTAGAGTAGTGTTTATATCAGGGGAGGTGTGAGGAATGTTATAATTTCAGATGTATTGTATTATAGGTATTTGGTAAGGATTAAAAGCCCGAGTTAGACTAGTGTTCATAAAGGGGGGGGGGGTGATGAATATAGGAATTTCAGATCTATTGTGTATTATGTATTTGGTGCAGTAAGGGTTAGAACCTGGGTTATGCAGTCAGGTTTTAAAAAATCCGGGTTTTAAGGACAGCTCGGCCTTTTGGAGACACAGATGCAATTAAAGCAGCGCAAAAGTTGGACTAATGGATTTTTATTTATATAAAGAGGGTTCCTGGGGGAGTAGATAATTAGAGACATACGGGTGAATTCTCTGCTGGCAGGATTCTTCGTTTCTCCGTTAGAGCACCACTGTTGTAGAGTTGGGTGGCTACAATCCCATTGGCCAGCAGCAGAACGGAGAATCGTGCTGCCAACGACAGCTCACTGTGGAGACTCACTTGGCTGGGGAGGAGGAGAATTCACCTTATTGAGTTTAGCTTTAGTAAGATGATGTAGTCAATGGGAGGAGCCAGGGGCTGAAGCAGTCAGGTGAGTTAATTCCGTTTTCGATTGGGACGTGGACAGACAAACAGCTTCTCTAAAACAGCAAGTTTTGACTATATGTGAACAGGAGCAGTTTCTCTCAAAACAGTGAGTTAAAGATTTGCCTGTGAACAGGACAGGAGCAATTTCTCAAAGCTGGGCAGGTTAAACAGTAGTCTGACACAAGCAAGAAACTTCAAGTGTCCTGAAGGATCTCTCTCTCAAAGCAGTTTATCCAAGACATCTCTTTACGCCAAGTATTCCTGGGTCTGCTAAAGGTAATAAAAAATGTTTTTTGACCAGAGATGGTGTGGTTTTAGTGGACATAAAGATATCAGGTATGAGTTATTGTTTCAATATATTAAAACATTGTTTATGGGGTAATTGTAAACTATTTTTCTTGTGTTATGTTAAAGATACTTGAATACTGTGTTAGTAATAAAGTTTGTTTTAATCTACCATATCCCTATTTGGGCGAGTGAGGTATCCTTTCCTCATCGTCTTACAAACTTCAATTAAATATTGGAGTTTCTGTCCAGTATCCTAGCTACTGTTGGTGTCTGGTCCGGGATTGTAATAAAGGGTCAGGAGGGGCCGTCTGGGGAAAGTGTGGGGGCGGGCAGAGGAGGGTGGGGGTGAGGATTAATCAGTTTGGGCTTATACTTGCTGGAGGGTAGAAGCTGTCCATATGGAGTTTGCACATTCTCCCCGTGTCTGCGTGGGGCTCACCCCATGACCCAAAGATGTGCAGGGTGGATGGATTGGCCACGCTAAATTTCCCTTAATTGGAAAAAAAAAAAAGAATTGGGTACTCTACATTTTAAAAAAAATTTCCTCCATCTCAGACTCGTTTTGGCCAAATACCGAATCCTCAACAAGACTTTTCTTACTCAGGGGTTTAATAGACCGCACCCCTACCCCACACCATGCGCAAGTCAAACAATAGCAGAGTCAGTGCCAAGGGAGCGCCGCGCCGTCGGAGGGTTAGCTGCGAGGGAGCGCCGCGCCGTCGGAGGCTCAGTAACCTGCACGTCCCCTGACCTCTCCCGGACTGACCAATGAGCTTGAGTGTGAGGACACAGTGAGGCATTGTCCACTTGATGTCGTACTGGTCAGTGGCAGTGTAGTAGTAACCAGCCAGGAGGTATGTCTGTGGAGGAAGAGATCAGAGAGAAAGAGGGGCTGAGTATGAGGGCGATATCAGCCAACAGGAAATGAAAAATCACTTGTCACAACACAGCACCACATGGAAGAATACATTCAGTTTGTCAGTGTTCACTCCAGCCCCTACACCCTCCCTATCTCTGTAACCTCCTCTAGCCCCTACACCCTCCCCATCTCTGTAACCTCCTCTAGCCCCGAACACCCCTCCCCATCTCTGCAACCTCTTCCAGACCCCTGCACCCTCCTTATCTCTGCAACCTCCTCCAGACCCCTGCATCCTCCCTATCTCTGTAACCTCCTCATGCTACAACACCCCTCACGATCTCTGTAACCTCTACTAGCCCCCTCCAACCCTCTCCATCTCGGAAACCTTTTCCAGATTCACAAACTCTCCAATGCTCCTGCAACAGTTGCATCTGCTTCAACTTTGATTTCTCCACCATGTCCGATGCTCACAAATAGTGTAGAGGAGTTTTACTCTATATCTAACCCCGTGCTGTATCTGTCCTGGGAGTGTTTGATGGGGACAGTGTAGAGGAGTTTTACTCTGTATCTAACCCCGTGCTGTATCTGTCCTGGGAGTGTTTGATGGAGACAGTGTAGAGGGATATTTACTCTGTATCTAAGCCTGTGCTGCACCGGTCCTGGGAATGTTTGATGGGGACAGTGTAGAGGGAGCTTTCCTCTGTATCTAACCCCGTGCTGTTTCTGTCCTGGGAGTGTTTGATTGGGACAGTGTGGAGGGAGATTATTTTTAGCATAGATATAATATAGGGAGTAACCTTACCATTTGAAATATGAAAGTAGTTATGACACCTGTAATTGTTCTTCCTATAAGTCGCAAAACCAAGAACTGGAAGAGTACGCAGGCGAACGAATGAAACATCTGGAAACCTATTCAGGAAGGGACAAGGAGGGGGTCGAGAGGGAGGAAGCAGAGACCAGAGAGAGGGAGGGAGCGGGGGTCAGAGAGCGGGACAGGGAAGGAGCAAGAGGGGGCCCCCCAGAGAGAGGGAGGGGCAGTGGGGGCACAGAGAGAGGGAGGGGGTGGGGGGGTCACACAGAGAGAGCAGGGTGCGTGGGGCCAGAGAGCAGGAGCAGGGGGGCCAGAGGGAGGGAGCGGGTGGACCACAGAGAAGGAGCCAGGGAAGGAAGGACAGAGGGAATGGGAGCCAGAGAGGTGTACAGGGAGGGAAGGAGCGGGGTCCAGAGAGAGGGAGAGAGAGGAACAGAGAGGAGACATGGTCAGAACAAGTGCTGGAGATTGTCCATACAACACAGGAAATAATTTAATTTTGTCTTTAGCCCCCTTCAAACTGGTCGAAGAGCCTTGGTGAGTCAGTACTGTGTACCTGGTAGATGACGGCTGCCGCAGTATTTATGTGGCTGTTCCTTTATCATGAACAAGGGTGTGGAGGTGGGGGAGTATCAGACAATTGTGGCACAGTTGGCTAGAGCGGGAGCACAGTGTAGTTTCTGGTCTCGGTATCTAATGGAGGGTGCCCTCACCTTCAAAGGGCTAGAGATCCGCCTTGTTCTATTGAGTGGAACGGGGCGGGGTTGGGGCGATGTTCTCTTGAATTTTGTGAAACGCACCAAGGATCACATTGAAACATCTCTTAACTCTTCAGCAGTTTTGACCGGGTCTCACATGGCTGACAAGCTGTTTCCGACTCGTGAGTCTAGAACTCATTGGCGGCGGTGGCGGGGCAGTACTTCAGTGTAAGAGGGCGACCATTTTGGGCAGAGGCGAATCTGAGGATGCCGGATTGTCAGAGATTCCACACCGCGGTCGAAGGCTTCTTTGTGGGGGTTGTGCAGAAATGGTGCGTTGAAGCTCAGGATTCGCGGCATGTACGAAAAGACAGAGCACACATTCCCTCCCACCCTCCGCCCTGCACCTTCAGGCCCTCACCAGGGAGAGAGTCGCTCGCTCACCAAAATTAAAATATGCCATCCAGAGTCCCAAAGCGGTGTTGTAAAAGTGGATCATGTGAGGCTGCTTCCCGTAGAGGAACTGTCTGTGGAAAAGTGCAAATGGATATCCTGGTGGAGAGAAAATGAAATAGTTAATGACAAGGTGCAGCAACATTTACATTGGAGATACCACACCCCAATAGGCCATTCTAATGGAATCAAAAGAGAAAATGCTGGAAAATCTCAGCAGGTCTGACAGCATCTGTAGGGAGAGAAAGAGCTAACGTTTCGAGTCCAATGGTAAAAAAGGTATAGAAAGTGGGAGATATTTATACTGTGGGAGGAGGGAATGAAAGATGAGTCATAGCCACAGAAACCACGGGGAAAGTGCTAATGGCAGTCCCCAGGGAGAATGAAAGGTGTGAAAGGCCAAACAGCAGAGAAACTGAAATCAGAGGGTAAACTGAGAGCAGCACGGTAGCATAGTGGTTAGCACAGTTGCTTCACAGCTCCAGGATCCCAGGTTTGATTCCCGGCTTGGGTCACTGTCTGTGCGGAGTCTGCATGTTCTCCCAGTGTCTGCTGGGGTTTCCTCCGGGTGCTCCGGTTTCCTCCCACAGTCCAATGATGTGCAGGTTAGGTGGATTGGCCATGATAAATTGCCCTTAGTGTTGGGTGGGGTTACTGGGTTATGGGGATCGGGTGGAGGTGTGGGCTTTGGTAGGGTGCTCTTTCAAAGAGCCGGTGCAGACTCGATGTGCCGAATGGCCTCCTTCTGCACTGTAACTTCTATGACTAAGATGTAGGGGGAAGGGAGAAGCAAAGGGGAGAAAACGTAAGGAGAGGAGGGGGAAATATATAAAGAAAGACAAGAAAGAAATGCAACATAAAAGACAGTGAAAACAACAGGGTCGAGGTGGGATAGAGCTAATTATCTGAAGTTGTTGAATTTGGTGTTGAGACCGGAAGGCTGTAGCGTTCCTAACCGGAAGATGAGATGTTGTTCCTCCAGTTTGCGTTGAGCTTCACTGGAACATTGCAGCAGGCCAAAGACAGTCATGTGGGCATGGGAGCAGGGTCTTGTGTTAAAATGGCAAGCAACGGGAAGGTCAGGGGTCCTGAATGCGCACAGACTGAAGGTGCTCAGCAAAGTGATTTTGGTCTCTCCGATATAGAGGAGACCACATTGGGAGCAGCGAATTTAATAGACCAAATTGAAAGAGGTGCATGTGAAATGCTGCTTAACCTGGAATGAGTGTTTTGGACCTGGGATGTTAAGCATGGGAGAGGTAAAGGGGCAGGTGTTACACCTTCTGTGATCGCATGGGAAGGTGCCATGGGTGATGGGAGAGGTGTTGGGTATGGTGGAGGAGTGGACCAGATTATCTCGGAGTGAACGGTCTCGGAGGAATGCTGACAGAGGGAGTGAAGGGAAGATGTGTTTGGTGGTGGTATCACGCTGGATTATGCTTTTTCCTAATGGAATGCTAGCCTCTATATTTAGAGGATTGGAGGATAAAGACACTGGGGCTATGCTGCAGCTATACACTTGGGAGTCACTATGAGCAGTTTTTGGCACCACACCGTAGGAAGGATATTTTGGCATTGGAGGGCGAGCAACGTAGGTGTACTGTAATGATACCTGCATTACAGGGGTTGAGTTACAAAGAGAGATTATTCAAATTAGACCCGTTTTCCCTAGAATTTAGAAGGCCAAGAGCTGATATGATCAAAGTATTCAAGATATTAACAGGGAAAGACAGGGTGGATAAAGATTTTTTTTAGTACCCAATTTTTTTCCCCAATTAAGGGGCAATTTAACCTACCCCAATTCGCCTACCCTGCACATCTGTTTAGGTTGTGGGGCGAGACCCACGCAGACACGGTAAGAATGTGCAAACTCCATGGTCAGTGACCCAGGGCCGGGATCGAACCTGGGACCTGGGCGCCGTGAGACTGCAGTGCTAACCACTGCCCAACCGTGCTGCCCTAAGGGTGGACAAAGATAAACTCCCACTGGTTGGAGATTCTAAAACTAGTGGGAAAAGTATAAAAATTAAGGCTAGACCGTTCAGGAGAGATGTTGGGAAGAACTTCTTCACCCAAAGGGTGGTAGAGGTTTGGAACTCTCTCCCACAAACAGCAGTAGAAGCTACAATAGTTGTTAATTTTAAAATCAGAGATAGATTTTTGTTAAGCAAAGATGAGCTATGGGCCAAAGGCAGGTATATGGAGTTAGGTCACAGATCAGCCATGACCTCATTGAATGGCAAGACCGAATCGAGGGGCTGAATGGCCCACTCCTGATCTTAAGTTCATTCTGCCCCTCCCCTCCACGCTGTAAATGCTGCCCATTTCATTTTATTCATTCACAGGGGAGCCGCCATCTTGAACCCGCTGCAGTTCTGTGTTGTGTAGGTACACCCACAACACGGTTTAAAAAAAAAAAATTTATTAAAGTTTTCGCAAAATATCAACAACAAAATGTAAAAGGAACCCAATAGAATTAAATACAAAAAACAACCCCGTGCCCACCTCCCCCATACATAAATAATAAATTAACACGCCAAATTAACACACAGCAAATATATACACCCCCTCAGATCCCCCAGTATAGACAAACAAAAATAAAATAGAACCCCCCCAGCCCCCGGGTTGCTGCTGCTGCTGACCATTGTCTACCGTTCTGCCAGGAAGTCCAAGAACGGTTGCCATCGCCTGAAAAACCCTTGCACTGATCCCCTTAAGGCAAATTTCACCCTCTCCAATTTAATAAACCCCGCCATATCGTTGATCCAGGATTCCACGCTTGGGGGCCTCGCATCTTTCCACTGAAGGAGAATCCTTCGCCGGGCTACCAGGGACGCAAATGCCAGAATACCGGCCTCTTTTGCCTCCTGCACACCCGGCTCCCCTGCAACCCCAAATATTGCGAGCCCCCAGCCCGGTTTGACCCTGGATCCTACCACCCTCGACACCGTCCTTGCTACGCCCTTCCAAAATTCCTCCAGCGCTGGGCATGCCCAGAACATATGGGTGTGGTTTGCTGGGCGCCCTGAGCACCTAACACACCTGTCCTTACCCCCCAAAAAACGGCTTATCCTTGTCCCAGTCATGTGTGCCCTGTGCAGCACCTTAAACTGTATGAGGCTGAGCCTCGCGCACATAGAGTTCACCCTCCCAAGAGCATCTGCCCACGTCCCCTCCTCGATTTCCTCCTCCCACTTACCTTTCAGCTCCTCCACCGAGGCCTCCTCCTCCTCCTGCATCACCTGGTATGTTGCCGAAATCTTCCCCTCTCCAACCCACACCCCCGAGAGTACCCTGTCCTGTACAGTGCGTGGCGGCAGCAGCAGCGGGAATTCCACCACTTGCCGCCTGGCAAATGGCCTTACCTGTAGATACCTAAAGGTGTTCCCTGGGGGGGACGGGGGGGAGCCCATACTTCTCCTCCAGCTCACCCAAGCTCACGAACTTACCATCCACAAACAGGTCCCCCAACCTTCTTATCCCTGCCCTGTGCCACCCCGAAAACTCTCCATCTATTCTCCCTGGAACAAACCGGTGGTTCCCCCGTATCGGGGTCCACACCGAGGCCCCCACTTCCCCCCTGTGCCGCCTAAATTGCCCCCAGATTTTGAGGGTAGCCGCCACCACCGGGCTCGTGGTATACCTCATTGGAGGGAGCGGCAGCAGCGCCGTTGCCAGCGTCTCCAGACTCGTACCCTCGCAAGGCACCGTCTCCAGCCCCTTCCATGCAGCCCCCTCCCCCTCCATCACCCACTTGCGCACCATCGCCGCATTGGCGGCCCAGTAGTACCCACAGAGCCCACACAAACCCCATTATGCTCCTGTTGACCCGCCTAAAAAGGCCTTCGGGATAGGAATGGGGAGGCACTGGAACAGGAACAAAAACCTTGAGAGCATAGTCATCTTGACTGACTGCACCCTACCCGCCAGGGACAGAGGCAACGCGTCCCACCTCTTAAACTCCTCCTCCATTTGCTCCACCAGCCTCGTGAAATTAAGTCTATGCAGGGCCTCCCAGCTCCTGGCCACCTGGACCCCCAAATACCGGAAGCTCCTCTCTGCCCTTTTTAGTGGGAGCTCGTCAATCCTGCTCTCCTGGTCCCCTGGGTGAACCACGAACAACTCTCTCTTCCCCATGTTGAGCTCGTACCCTGAGAAATCCCCGAACTCCCTGAGGATCCTCATTACCTCCTGCATCCCCCCACCGGGTCTGCCACATATAGCAGCAAGTCGTCCGCATAGAGCGACACCCTATGCTCCTCCCCTCCCCGCACCAACCCCCTCCAGTTCCTTGACTCCCTCAGTGCCATAGCCAGGGATTCAATTGCCAGTGCGAAGAGCAGGGGGGACAGGGGGACCCCTGCCTCGTCCCTCGATGCAACCGAAAGTACTCAGACCTCCTCTTGTTCGTGGCCACACTCGCCATTGGGACCTCATACAACAGCCTAACCCACCTGACAAACCCCTCCCCAAACCCGAACCTCTTCAGCACCTCCCACAAGTACCCCACTCTACCCTATCGAAGGCCTTCTCAGCGTCCATCGCCACCACTATCTCCGCCTCCCCCTCCCTCGCCGGCATCATAACGTTCAGGAGCCTCAGCACATTCACGTTCAACTGCCTCCCCTTCACGAACCCCGTCTGGTCTTCGTGGATAACCTGCGGCACCCAATCCTCAATTCTCATGGCCAAGACCTTCGCCAGCACCTTGGCATCTACATTTAACAACAAAATCAGCCTGTAAGACCCACACTGCAGGGGATCCTTGTCCCACTTCAGGATCAAGATCAGTGCCCAGGACATCGTCGGGGGCAAAGCACCCCCTTCCCTTGCCTCATTGAAGGTCCTAACCAGCAACGGGCCCAACAGGTCCACATATTTTTTGTAGAATCCGACCGGGAAACCGTCCGGCCCCGGTGCCTTCCCCGCCTGCATGCGCCCTGTCCCTTTGGCCAGCTCCTCCAGCCCAACCAGGGCCCCTAATCCCGCCACCAGTCCCTCCTCCACCTTCGGGAACCTCAATTGGTCCAGAAAGCGGCCCATCCCTCCCTCCTCCAGTGGGGGCTCGGAACGATACAGTTCCTGATAAAAGTCCCTGAAGACCCCATTGATGCCAACCCCACTCCGCACCACACTCCCTCCCCTGTCCTTAACTCCCCTGATCTCCCTAGCTGCATCCCGCTTCTGAAGCTGATGCGCTAGCATCCGGCTTGCCTTTTCCCCATATTCATAAACCGCCCCCTGGGCCTTCCTCCACTGCGCCTCTGCCTTCCTGGTGGTCAACAGGTCGAATTCGGCCTGCAGGCTACGCCTCTCCCTCAACAATCCCTCCTCCGGCACCTCCACGTAACTTCGGTCTACCCTCACCATCTCCCCCACCAGCCTCTCCCTCTGCTCTCTCCTCGTGGGCCCTAATGGAGATCAGCACTCCTCTAACCACCACCTTCAGCGCCTCCCAGACCATCCCCACTCGGACCTCCCCGTTATCGTTGGCCTCCAGGTATCTATCTATGCTTCCTTGGACCCGCTCGCTCACCTCCTCGTCCGCCAACAGCCCCACCTCCAAGCGCCACAACGGGTGCTGGTCCCTCTCCTCCCCCAGCTCTAGGTCTACCCAATGCGGGGCATGATCCGACATGGCTATCGCCGCGTACTCGGTATCCTCTACTCTCACGATCAGCGCCCTGCTCATAACAAAAATGTTGATCCGGAAATAGGCCTTACGAACATGCGGCCTTGCAAATCTCCAAGGGTCCACCCCCCCCCCCCCCCCCCCCCCCCCCCCATCTGGTCCATAAACCCCCTCAGCACTTTAGCCGCCGCCGGCCTCCTACCCGTCCTAGACCTGGAGCGGTCCAGTGCCGGATCCAACACAGTGTTAAAGTCCCCCCCCATTATCAGGCCCCCCACTTCTGGGATCCGACCCAACATGCGCCGCATAAATCCCACATCGTCCCAGTTTGGGGCGTACACGTTGACCAGCACCACCCTCTCCCCTTGCAGCTTACCACTTACCATTACGTACCTGCCGTCATTGTCTGTCACAATGCTCGACGCCTCAAATGCCACCCTCTTTCCCACCAAGATTGCCACCCCCCAATTTTTGGCATCCAGCCCCGAATGAAACACCTGATTGCCACCCCTTCCTCAATCTTACCTGGTCTGCCACCTTCAGGTGTGTCTCCTGAAGCATGACCACATCCGCCTTCAGCCCCTTCAGGTGCGCGAACACCCGGGCCCGCTTAACCAGCCCATTCAGTCCCGTTATCAGCCGGATCAGGGGGCTACCCGCCCCCCTCCCCCGCCGACTAGCCATGACCCCTCATCGGCCAGCCACGCGCCCGCACCCCACGCCCGGCCCGTTCCCCACAGCGGCATACCCCCGTCTCAACCCCCTCTACTCGCTCCAACTCCCCGTTGACCATACCAGCAGCAATCCGGTACCCACCCCCCACCCAGGACCCCTCCTAGCTGCTTTGCTCCCCCCATTGCACTCTCGCAAGTCAGCTGACTCCTGCTGACCCCGGCCACTCCCGCCTCTCCTTCGACTCCTCGCATTGTGAGACTTCCCTTCCCCCTCCATTACCCACCAGCAGGCTCTCTGCCTCCCCCTTCCATCCCAAGCACGGGGAAAAAAACGCGCGCTTCCCCGTCCCGCCCCCTCTGGCGCAGCTCCTTTTACAGGCCCAGTCCCCACACCCCTGACTCGGGCCTCACCCTCCCCCCCTACCGGCCATCCACCCCCTACTCCGTTTACTTGCCCCCCCTCCAATAGCCCACCCGACAGACCAAACCAAAATAGTGCCCAACCCACCCTAACCGAATCAAAAAGAAACAAGAACAAATGTAACACAACAACAATCCCCGACCATCCCTGTGCCCGGCCCCCCATCCCGACCCTCAGTTTGTGTCCAGCTTCTCGGCCTGAACAAATGCCCACGCCTCCTCCGGGGACTCAAAATAATGGTGCCGGTCCTTGTAGGTGACCCACAGTCTCGCCGGCTGCAACATGCCAAACTTCACCCCCTTCCTGTGCAGCACCGCCTTCGCCCGGTTGTATCCGGCCCTCTTCTTCGCCACCTCCGCACTCCAGTCCTGATATATTCGAACCTCCGCGTTCTCCCACCTGCTGCTCCTCTCCTTCTTGGCCCACCCGAGTACGCACTCCCGATCAGCGAACCGATGAAACCGCACCAGCACCGCCCGCGGCGGCTCGTTAGCCTTGGGCCTCCACGCCAGTACTCTATGGGCCCCTTCCAGCTCCAGGGGCCCCTGGAAGGATCCCGCTCCCATCAGCGAGTTGAACATGGTGACCACATAGGCCCCCACGTCCGACCCCTCCAGCCCCTTCCGGGAGGCCCAGGATCCGCAGATTCTTCCGCCTCGACCGATTCTCCATCTCCTCGAACCGTTCCTGCCATTTCTTGTGGAGCGCCTCATGCGCCTCCACCTTTACCGCTAGGCCCAAGATCTCGTCCTCATTATCTGAGATCTTTTGTCTGACCTCGCGGATCGCCACCCCCTGGGCCGTCTGGGTCTCCAGCAGCTTATCAATAGAAGCCTTCATCAGCTCCAGCAGATCCGCTTTGAGCTCCCTGAAGCAGTGCTGGATAACCTCCTGCTGCTCCTGCGCCCACTGCATTCACGCTGCCTGGTCCCCGCCCGCCGCCATTTTGCTCTTCTTCCCTCGCACTTTCTTTGGCTTCACCACCACTTTTTTAGTCGCCCCGCTCCTGGTCCAAGCCATACACTCTCGGGGGAAGGTTGCAGTCTTCTTCCCACACCGGGAAATGTCGAAGAAATGCCGCTGGGGGCCCTGAGAAGAGCCCAAAAGCCCGTTCCAAGCGGGAGCTGCCGAACGTGCGACTTAGCTCTGCATAGCCGCAACCGGAAGTCCACCCACAACACGGTTAGGGAGGGAATTTCAGAATTCTGACCCAGAGACAGTGAAGGAACGGCTGATATATTTCCCAGTCGGGCTGGTGTGTGAGGTGCTTGGAGGGGAACTTGCAGGCGGTGGGTGTTCCCCATGTATTTGCTGTCCCCAGCCTGTCCTCTTAGATGGTAGGGGTGGTGGGTTTAGAGGGTGCTGTCGAAGGAGCCTTGGTGAGTCACTGTGGTGGATCTTGTAGACGGTACACATGTCTGTCAAAAGGGAAGTGCTGAGGAAGCGCTGCACTGTCAGAGATGATACCTTTCAGAGTTCCACACCTGCCAACTAGAGTGGGGATCTTTCCTGGGTCGAGGCACAACAGCTGTCCTTCAATGAACGTGATGCATGTGGGAGGCCGTGAACATTTCCAGTGCTCGGGGCCAGCATGTGTGCAGGAAGCGTCTCCAGCTGCAGCTCCTGGAAGCCAGAGTTTCGGAGTTGGAGAGGCGGCTGAGGACATTGTGGAGCATCCGTGAGGCGGAGAGCATCGTGGATAGCGCGTATAGAGAGGTGGTCACACCCCAGACTCCACAGGCAGGCATAGCGAGAAAGCTAGGCAGGCAGTGCAGGAATCTCCTGTGGCCACTCCCCTGCAAAACAGACATGCTGTTTTGGATACTGTTGAGTGGAATGACCTTTCAGGGGAAAGCAGCAGCAGCCAAATTTGTTGCACCACAGTTGGTTCTGCTACAGAAGGGAGGAGTAAGAAGTGTGGAAATACAATAGTTATAGGGGATTCAATTGAAAGGGAAATAGATAAGCATTTCTGTGGCCGCAAATGAGACTCCAGGATGGTATGTTGCCTACCTGGTGCTAGAGTCAAGGAGGTCTTGGAGCGGTTACAGGATATTCTGGAGAGGGAGGGCGAACAGCCAGTGGTCGTGGTACACATCGGTACCAACGACATAGGTTAAAAAAAGGATGAGGTCCTGAAAGCAGAATATAGGGAGGTATGAAGAAAGTTGAGAAGCCGGACCTCAAAAGGTAGTGATCTCAGGATTACTACCAGTGCCACGTGCTAGTCAGGTTACAAATAGTAGGATGTATCGGATCAATACATAGCTGAAGCGATGGTGTGAGGGAGAGGGTTTCAGATTCCTGGGGCAAAGGGACCGGTTCTGGGAGAGGTGGGACCTGTACAAACAGGACGGGTTACACCTGGGCAGGACCGGGACTGAGGTCTTTGGGGGGGTACTTGCCAGGGTGGTTGGGGAGGATTTAAACTAATGTGGCATGGGGATTGAAACCTACGTAAGGATTCAGAGCAGGGGGAAAATCAAGAACAAGAGAAAAAGACAGAAAGGGGAATAAGAAAAGTGATAGGCAGAGAAATCAAGGGCCTGTGTCAGATAATAACACTGTAAAAAAATAAAGTAGTCGGGAAGGGACGGGGTACGTTAAAAGGACTAGCCTTCAGATTTTGGGATGAAACAGGGAGTTCAAGTTATAAGGAGGCAAGTAGTAATTAAACCTGGTTTCAGGATTGTCTTTTGAGGTCAACCAAATAAGACCATAAGACATAGGAGCAGAATTAGGCCACTCGGCCCATCGAGTCTGCTCCGCCATTCAATCATGGCTGCTATTCTCTCATCCCCATTCTCCAAATAAAGGAAAGGAAAGAAAACAAACTGGGGTAAAACAACAAAAGGGCCGCTCCTGTTAGAGGCACAGCCTGAACGTAACAAAGATAAACGGAAACTAAAATACACCACAGTGCAGTTAAAGGGGTCGATAAAGCACTCCAACTCCTGCGGTGCCCACCAGGCACAGAAGGCTCGAGGGTGCCCATGAACGCATGCTCCCTTTTGAGAGACACCCGGTCGTGAATGTAGCCGCGGAAGAGGGACAGACAGTCTGGTTGGATGACCCCCTTGGTCGCCTGCTGCCTGGACCTATAAATGGCAAGCTTCGTCAGGCTCGCCATTTATATTCACCATACCCAGGAGCAGGTTCACAAGGAGGTCCTCCGCCTTCTCTGCACCTCTCCGCACCAGGTGCCCAGAGATCAGAAGCGTGGGGCTGAAGTGTAAACAAAACTTCAACAAAAGAGTCGACAGAAAACTAAAGAGGGTGTAGCCTAAATCACGTTACACAGAGACGGTCCACGGATTCCACAAGACCGCAAAACAGGCAGGCTTCTCAGGAGTCTGTGAACCGATGCAATCGGTGATTGTACGGCAGTGCTGCATGCAAGGGTAAGGAGGTGAAGGGTGTGCAGCAGCAGCCCGTACACAAAACCCCTCCGTGCAGTGCGAAAAGGCATGGAGGGCGTTTCCGTGAGGCGGCTAGGATTGTGGGGCATCAGCCCCCGAGGGAGGTATCAGGGCTTGGGGCTAATGTGGAATTCCATCCGAGCAGGGGTTCACACAGACGGCATACCACTGCACACCTGTGCGCCCTCCAGACCACGAGTGCCATCGGATCTGAGCACGACCGTGTTGCGGTCTCGGATGGCATTAGCTGCAAGCCGGACATCCACTGCCTTGCCCCCAAGCCGGAGTTCCGGGGCGTGGGGTTCTCTAGGCCGACGGGCTCGGGGGTGTCTGGGGCCAATCCCCACCTCGCCATCTTGCGGCCTGATGGTTTTCTGGATCAATATGTTGAGGAGCCAACGAGCGAACAGGCCATCCTAGACTGGGTACTGTGTAATGAGAACGGAATCATTGACAATCTACTTGTGCGAGACCCCATGGGGATGAGCGACCATAATATGATAGCTTTCCAACTTGATGAATTCTAAGTAGTTGATTCTCAGACTAGGGTCCTGAATCTTAACAAAGGAAACTATGATGAAATGAGGCGTAGGTTGGCATTGATCGATTGGGGAATGTTACTTAAAGGGACGAGTGGATAGATTCCTGTCTGGCATATAAGTAAAATGGGAAAGTGGCCAATACATGGCTTACAAAGGCAATTAGGGACAGTATTAGATCCAAGGAAGTAGCATGCAAATTGGCCAAGAAAAACAACAGGTCTAAGGATTGGGAGCAGTTTAGAATTCAGCAAAGGACCAAGGGATTGAATAAGAAGTGGAAAATAGAGAACGAAAGTAAGCTTGCAGGGAACATAAAAACTGACTGTAAAAGTTTCCATAGGTACGTGAAGAGAAAAAGGTTGGTGAAGTCAAATGTCAGTCCCTTACAGTCAGAAAGAGGGGAATGTATAATAGGGGGCAAAGAAATGGCTGAGCAATTAAATGTATACTTTGGTCCTGTCTTCACAAATGAGGATACAAATAAGATACTAGAAATTATGGGAAATGTTAGGTTTAGTGGAGGGGAGGAACTGAGTAGAGAAATAGTGTTGAGGAAATTGATAGGATTGAAGGCGGATAGATCCCCAGAGCCTGATAATCTGGAAATAGTGGATGTATTGGTGGTCATCTTCAGGATTCTATAGACTCTGGAACAGTTCCTGCAGATTGGAGGGTGGCTAATGTAACTCCACTATTTAAAAAAGGGAGGTTGAGAGAAAGCAGGGAATTATAGACCAGTAAACCTGACATCAGTAGTGGGGAAAATTATTGAATCCCATTATCAAAGATGTTATAGCAGAGTACTTAGAAAACAATGGCAGGATCAGACAGAGTCAACATCTATTTATGAAGAGATAATCATGCTCAACAAATCTAATGGAATTCTTTTGAGAATGTAACTAGTAGAATTGATGAAGGGGAGCCAGTGGATGTTGTCTATTTGGACTTTCAGAAAGCTTTTGACTAAGTCCCGCATAAACGATTAGCGTGTAAAATTAAAGCGCATGGGATTAGGGGCCGTGTATTGAGATGGATAGAAAACTGTTTGGCAGACAGGAAACAAAGAGCAGGAATTAATGTTTTTTTGCAAATTGGCAGGCAGTGACTAATGGGGGTACCGCAAGGATCGGTGCTGGGACCCCAGCTATTCACAATATTTATTAATGATTTAGATGAGGGAACAAAATGTCATTTCTCCAAATTTGCAGATGACACCAAGTTGGGTGGGTGGGTGAGCTGAGGAGGATGCAGAGATCCTTCAGTGTGATCTGCACAAGTTGAGCGAGTGGGCAAATGAATGGCAGATGCAGTATCATTTAGAGAAATGCGAGATTATCTACTTTGGTGGCAAAAACGAGAAGGCAGGTTATTATGTGAATGGCCATAAATTAGGAGAGAGGAAGGTGCAACGAGATCTGGGTGTCCTCGTACACCAGTCACTGAAGGTAAGCATGCAGGTGCAGCAGGCGGTACAGAAGGGCAAATGGTATGCTGGCCTGCATTGCGAGAGGTTTCCAGTTTTGAGTACAGGAGCAGGGGTGTCTTGCTGCAATTATACAGGGCCTTAGTGAGGCCACACCTGGAATAGTGTGTGCAGTTTTGGTCTCCTTATCGGAGGGAGGATGTCTTGCTCCAGAGTGCAGGGAAGATTTACCAGACTGATCGTGGGATGGCAGGACTGATGTATGAGGAGTTATTAAATTGGTTAGGATTCTATTCGCTGGAGTTCAGAAGAATGAAGGGGGGGTGGGGATCTCATAGAAACCTACAAAATTCTAACAGGACTGGACAGAGTAGATGCAGGAAGGATGTTCCTGATGGTGGGTGTATTCAGAACCAGGGGTCACAGTCGGAGGGTAACGGGTAAACGATTTAGGACAGAGATGAGGAGAAATGTCTTCACCCAGAGTGGTCGGCCAGTGGAATTTGTTACCACAGGAAGTAGTTGAGTCCAAAACATTGCATGGTTTCAAGAAGCAGTTGGATATAGCACTTTAGGGTGAAGGGATCAAAGGATATGGGGGAAAGCGGGATCAGGGTACTGAGTTGGATGATCAGCCGTGATCATAATGAATGATGGAATGGCCTCCTGGCTCCTATTGTTTCTATTCGTAGGTTACAGACCACAAACTGCAGTGGTAATGTTGGGGAATAGCATTAGACAGGAAATCAGAGATGCAGTGACAAGGAACTTCTATAGCTATGGGTGACTTTAACCTGCATATAGATGGGGTGGGACTCAAATTAGTCACAGGTACAATAGAGGAGGAATTTCTGGAGTGTATACAAGATGGTTTTCTGGACCAGTACGTTGAGGAACCAACAAGGGAACAGGCCATCTTGACTTGGTGTTGTGCAATGAGAAAGGATTAGTTGCAATTTAGTTGTGAGAGAGCCCTTGGGATGAGTGACCATAATATGGTAGAATTCTTTATCAGAGTGAATAGGGAGGGTAGTTCATTCTGAGACCAAGGTCCTGAATCTCAATAAAGGTAACTATGATGGTATGAGGCATGAGCTGGCTATAACGGATTGGGAAATATTACTGAAAGGAAGGACAATGGACAGGCAATGGCAGGAATTCAAGGAATAGGTGAACTTCAGAAGTTGTTTATTCCTATTTGGCGCAAGAGTAGAAAGGGAACTGTGGCCAACCATGGTTTATAAGGGAAATTAGAGATAGTATTGGATTCAAAGAAGAGGCATACAAATTAGCAAGAAAAGCAATAGACCCGAGGATTGGGAACAGTTTAAAATTCAGCAAAGGCAGACCGAGATTGATTAAGATGGGGAAAATACAATTAGAAAGTAAACTAGTGGGGAACATAAAGACTTACTTGTCAAAGTTTCTATAGGTATATAAAAAAAAAAAATAATAAAAACTCATGTAGGCACCTTACAGTCAGAAACAGGGAATTCATAACAGGGAACAAAGAAATGGCTGAGGAACTAAATTCGTACTTCGCTTCGGTCTTCACAAAGGAAGACATGAATAATGTACTGGAGGTCTGAAGTTTTAGTGAGGAGCGGTTCCTATAGATGTGAGGGTAGCGAATATAACCTTGCTATTCAAAAAGGGAGCTAGAGAGAAAACAGGGAACTATAGACCAGTGAGCCCGACATTGGTAGTAGGCTGGAGTCCATTATCAAGGATTTCATAGCACAGCATTTGGAAAGCAATGGTGTAATCCAGTCAAAGTCTCTGGCACTGTTAATTAGAGAGTGCATCACAGCTGTAGAAAAGGAGGTAGACGAGGAGGGGTTGTTTACTGAGTCAGTATGAGTGGAAGTCAGAAACAAGAAAGGAGCAGTCACCTTATTGGGAGCTTTCTATAGACCCCCCAGTAGCAGCACGAGATGGAGGAACAGATTGGACGGCAGATCTTGGAAAGGTGCAGAAGTAACAGAGTTGTTGTCATGGGTGACTTCAACTTCCCTAATATTGACTAGAACCTCCTTAGTGCAAATGGTTTAGGAGCCGATTTTGTCAGGTGTGTCCAGGAAGGATTCCTGACTCAATATGTAGATAGGCCGACTAGGGGGGAGGCCATATTGGATTTGGTGCTCGGCAACGAACCGGGCCAGGTATCAGATGTCTTGGCGGGAGAGCATTTCAGTGACAGTGACTACAACTCCTTGACCTTTACCATAGTCATGGAGAGGGTTAGGAACAGACAGTATGGGAAGGTATTTATTTGGGGGAGGGGAAATTATACTGCTATTAGACAGGAGCTGAGTATAAATTGGGAACAGATGTTCTCAGGGAAATGCACAACAGTAATGTGGGCATATGGGCATTGTTTAAGGAACACTTGCTGCGAGTGCTGGATAGTTTTGTCCCACTGAGACAAGGAAGGAATGGTAAGGTGATGGAGCCTTGGATGACAAGAGAAGTGGAGCTTCTAGTCAAGAGGAAGGAGGAAGCTTATGTATGTTTGAGGAAGCAAGGATCTGGCACGGCTCTAGAGGGTTGCAAGTTAGCCAGGAAGGAACTCAAAAATGGACTGAGGAGAGCTAGAAGGGGGCATGCAAAAGCCCAAGCGGGAGGATTAGGGAAAACCCCAAGGCATTCTACACTTACAGGAGAAATAAGAGGATGATCAGAGTGAGAGTAGGGCCGATCAGGGATAGTGGAGGGAACTTGTTCCTAGAGTCCGAGGACGGAGGGGAGGCCCTAAATGAATATTTTGCTTCAGTATTCACTAGAGCGAGGGACCTTGTTGCTCGTATGAACAGCGTAAACCAGGTTAATAGGCTCGAACATGTTGATATTAAGAAGGAGGATGTGCTGGAAATTTAGAAAATCATCAGGATAGATATAAGTCCCCAGAGCCAGGTGGGACATACCCAAGGTTACTATGGAAAGTGAGGGAGGAGATTGCTGCGTCGTTGGCGATGATCTTGGTGTCCTCACTCTCCACTGGAATAGTACCGGATGATTGGAGGGAGGCGAATGTTCAGAAAGGGAGTAGGGAAATCCCAGGGAATTACAGACCAGTCAGTCTTACATCTGTGGTGAGCAGTGGGGGGGGGGGGGGGGGAGAGAGAGAGAGAGAAGAGATTCTCCAATAATGGGGCTATGTCCCCACTCCAGCGTCAAAACGCGGGCCTTTCATTCTGGACTTTCCTGAAGAAAGACCAGAGTGAGTGATTCTCCAATTTGCAGGGGGCTAGCAGGGCCCCGGAGTACTCCTTGCAGCCGTGCCTGCCAAAACAGGGCCCTGCACTTCAGGTCACCCCGCGTTACATGGCGGACTCACACTGTGGAGCGGCCCCAAAAATATAGCCCCCCCCCCCCGCCCCCGCGATCGGAGCGGTGGCACCTGGTCGCTGGCCTGGCTGTCCGAGAGATCCCCCCCGGTGAACGACCCCCCCAGCCCCCCACCAGGGCAGCCGTGGACTGACTCCGCAGCCGCCTTAGACCGTTCCTGACAGGCAAAACGTGGTTAGAACCACGCCGTCGGGAAATCGGCCAGTTGTTGTCGGAGAATGGCAGAGGGGGCCTCGATCAATGCCTCCCTACCCGCGCCACGTAGACCGCACGCACACGATACACGGTGATTCTCCAGGGACCGGAGAATTGCAGGAGGGCCGTCGCGCTGGTTTTCGGCGTCAACGCCCATTCTCTGCCCCCCCAGTGCCGATTCCGATATGGAGAATTCCGCCCAGGATTTATGATTATTTAGAAAAACATAGTTTGATTATAGATAGTCAGCATGAGTTTGTGAGGGGCAGGTCATGCCTCACAAGCCTCATTGAATTCTTTGAGGATGCAACAAGATACATTGATGAAGGCCGGGCAGTGGATGTGGTGTATGTGGATTTCAGTAAGGCATTTGGTAAGGTTCCCCATGGTAGGCTCATTCAGAAAGTCAGGGGGCATGGGAGACAGGGAAATTTGGCTGTCTGGATACAGAATTGGCTGGCTGAAAGAAAATAGCGATGGTAGTGGATGGAAAGTATTCGGCCTGGAGGTCGGTAACCAGTGGTGTCCCGCAAGGATCTGTTCTGGGACCTCTGCTCTTTGTGGTTTTTATAAATGACTTGGATGAGGAAGTGGAAGGGTGGGTTAGTAAGTTTGCCGATGACAAGAAAGTTGGTCGAGTTGTAGATGGTGTTGAGGGTTGTTGCAGGTTACAACAGGACATTGACAGGATGCAGAGCTGGGCTGAGAAGTGGCAGATGGAGTTCAACTTAGATAAATGTGAAGTGATTCATTTTGGAAGGGCGAATTTGAATGCTGAATACAAGGTTAAAGGCAGGATTCTTGGAAGTGTGGAGGAACAGAGGGATCTTGGGGTCCACGTGCATAGATCCCTCAAAGTTGCCACCCAAGTTGATAGGGTTGTTAAGAGGGCGTATGGTGTGTTGGCTTTCATTAACAGGGGGATTGAGTTTAAGAGCCGCGAGGTTTTGCTGCAGCTTTATAAAACTCCTTTTCGACCATACTTGGAATATTGTGTCCAGTTCTGGTTGCCTCATTATAGGAAGGATGTGGATGCTTTGGAGAGGGTACAGATGAGATTTACCGGGATGCTGCCTGGACTGGACGGCATGTCTTATGAAGAAAGGTTGAGGGAGCTAGGGCTTTTCTCACTGGAGCGATGAAGGAAGAGAGGTGACTTGATAAAGGATAGCCAGAGACTTTTCCCAGGGCGGAAATGGCTGTCACGAGGGGACATAATTTTAAGGTGATTGGAGGAAGGTATAGGGGAGATGTCAGAGGTAGGTTCTTTACACAGAGAGTGGTGGGTGCATGGAATGCACTGCCAGCGGAGGTGGTGGAGTCAGAGTCATTAGGGACATTTAAGCGACTCTTGGACAGGCACACGGACAGCAGTAAATTGAAGGGGTGTAGGTTAGGTTGTTCTTAGATTAGGATAAGTGGTCGGCACAACATCGTGGGCCGAAGGGCCTGTACTGTGCTGTTCTATGTTCTAAAGTCCACATGGATTTATGAAAGGGAAGTCATGCTTGACAAGTCGGCTAGAATTCTCTGAAGCTATAACTAGTCGAGTTGACCAGGGAGAACCGGTGGTTTATTTAGACTTTCAGAAGGCTTTCGGCAAGGTGTCACATAGCAGATTAACATGTAAAGTTAAAGAGTATGGGTTTTACGGGTAGTAACTGGAGATGGATAAAAAGCTGGTGAGACAGGAAGCATAAAGTTGGAATAAATGGGTCTTTTTCTGATTGTCAGGCAGTGACTAGTGGGGCACCGCAGGGATCTGTGTTCGGACCCCAACTGTTCACATTATATATTAATGATTTGGAAGAGGGAACTAAATGTATCATCTCCAAATTTGCAGAAGATACAAAGTTGGGTGGGAGGGTGAGTTGTGAGGAGGATGCAGAGATGCTTCAGTGGGATTTGGACAGGCTGAGTGAGTGGGTACATGCATGGCAGATGCAGTATAATGTGGACAAATGTGAGGTTATCCGCTTCAATAGTAAAAATAGGAAAGAGAGGGAGCGAGACGTGGGGGGGGAGCAAGACGGGGTGGGCGGGGAAAGAGAGGGAGCAAGACAGGGGAAAGAGAGAAGGAACGAGACGGGGAGAGAGAGGGCGAGATGGGGAGGGAGGGGGGGAAGAGAAGAGAGAACGAGATGGGGAAGAGAGGGAGAGAGAGAGAGAGAGAGAGCGAAATGGGGGGGGGGGAAGAGAGGGAGGGGGGAAGAGAGCGAGGGGGGGGGGGGAAGAGAGAGAGAGAGAGAGGGAGAGAGAGAGAGAGAAAGAGCGAGGCGGAGAGAGGGAGCGAGCTGGGAGAGCTTTGCTTCTCGCAAGGGATGAGGGCTTATGGCGCGAAGGCGGGCCATTTTGGTTCACTCGTTCTGGTCTCACTCGTGAGCGGAAATGTCGTCTCGATGTATCGAACCCACGGTCATCATCAGAAAGACCTCACCCACCGCTCACCTACCCTGCCCAGCCTGGTCGGCGTTTCCCAATCATTATAACCCTCCAAGTCATCGGGCAATGGGGTGCTGTTGCAAATTTGGTGACCGTTGCTCGGTCAATCACCTCCGCTCTCTCAGGGAGATATCTGTACACTGACTGGTGTCTCTCAGTCCCCCCCCCCTCTCTCTCTCTCTCTCTCTCTCAGGGAGATATCTGTACACTGACTGGTGTCTCTCAGTCCCTCTCTCTCAGGGAGATATCTGTACACTGACTGGTGTCTCTCAGTCCCCCCTCTCCCTCAGGGAGATATCTGTACACTGACTGGTGTCTCACAGTCCTCTCTCTCTCTCAGAGAATGGGAAAATATGTGTTATCACAGAATTTTGTTTGGGAGCCGCAGCGAGCAAATTGGACTTTCAATCTTTGAACGAGTCCAAGACAACATTAGCATTCGCTGAATCAGCGAGATATCTGTACACTGGTGTCTCTCAATCCCCTTTCTCTCTCAGGGAGATATCTGTACACTGACTAGTGCCTCTCAGTCCTCTCTCTCGCAGGGCGATATCTGTGCACTGACTGGTGTCTCTCAGTCCCCCCTCTCTCTCAGGGTGATATCTGTGCACTGACTGGTGTCTCTCAGTCCCCCCTCTCTCTCAGGGAGATATCTGTACACTGACTGGTGTCTCTCAGTCCTCTCTCTCAGGGAGGTATCTGTACACTGATTGGTGTCACTCAGTCCCCTCTCGCTCTCAGGGAGATATCTGTACACTGACTGATGTCTCTCAGTCTCTCTCTCTCTCTCAGGGAGATATCTCTACACTGACTGTTGTCTCTCAGTCCCCCCTCTCTCAGGGAGATATCTGTACACTGACTGGTGTCTATCCCAGGAAGATATCTGTACATTGGTGTTTCTCAGTCCCCTCTCTCAGGGAGATATCTGTACACTGACTGGTGTCTCTCAGTCCCCTCTCTCGCAGGGAGATATCTGTACACTGACTGGTGTCTTTCAGTCCTCTCTCTCGGAGATATCTGTACACTGACTGGTGTCTCTCAGTCCCTCTCAAGGTGATACCTGTACACGGACTGGTGTCTGTCAGTCCCTCTCAAGGTGATATCTGTACACTGACTGGTGTCTCACAGTCCCCTCTCTCTCTCTCAGGGAGATATCTGTACACTGACTGGTGTCTCTCAGTCCCCTCTCTCTCAGGGAGATATCTATACACTGACAGGTGTCTCTCAGTCCCTCTCAAGGTGATATCTGTACACGGACTGGTGTCTCACAGTCCCCTCACTCTCTCAGGGTGATACCTGTACACGGACTGGTGTCTCTCAGTCCCTCTCAAGGTGATATCTGTACAATGACTGGTGTCTCACAGTCCCCTCTCTCTCAGGGAGATATCTGTACACTGACTGGTGTCTTTCAGTCCTCTCTCTCAGGGAGGCATCTGTACACTGACTGGTGTCTCTCAGTCCCCCCTCTCTCAGGGAGATATCTCTACACTGACTGGTGTCTCTCAGCCCCCCTCTCTCTCAGGGAGATATCTCTACACTGACTGTTGTCTCTCAGTCCCCCCTCTCTCTCAGGGAGATATCTGTACACTGATTGGTGTCTCTCAGTCCCCTCTCTCAGGGAGATATCTGTACACTGACTGGTGTCTCTCAGTCCTCTCTCTCAGGGAGGTATCTGTACACTGACTGGTGTCTCCCAGTCCCCTCTCTCGCAGGGAGATATCTGTACACTGACTGGTGTCTCACAGTCCCTTCTCTCTCAGGGTGATACCTGTACACGGACTGGTGTCTCTCAGTCCCTCTCAGGGAGATATCTGTACACTGACTGGTGTCTCTCAGGGAGATATCTGTACACTGACTGGTGTCTCTCAGTCCCCTCTCTCTCAGGGAGATATCTGTACACTGACTGGTGTCTCTCAGTCCTCTCTCTGAGGGAGTTTGTGTGTGTGTGTGTGTGGGGGGGGGGGGGGCAGCAGACACAGGGGGGGGGGGGGGGGGGAGAACACCCACCATCTGCAAGTTCCCCTCCGAGCCCCACACACACCGTCCCGACTGGGGAATATAATCGGCCGATCCTTCACTGCTCCCAGGAAGTGGCTCCCTAGCAGTGCCATGGGTGTACCTACGGATTCAAGATGGCCTCTCACTCAAGGGGGGAAATTGGGACGGTGAGATAAATGCTGGGGATAACCTTACCACATCCTGTGAACAAATAATTTTGCAGAAAGTGGGACTGAAAAGGTGACGACATTTAACGGACTTATACAAGGGGTGTGTCAACAGTTCAGGAAGGACGCGAGACGAAAGCAGGGTGAATCAGTGATGCAATCACACAGCATTGAGACACACAGGGAGTGTTATCACCGAGATACCCAACATAAACAAGTTCTCACAGCCAGCCTCGAGGGAGAACTGTTCTTTGGGGGATAGTCCTGCCCACAAAGCAGCAACCACGCAGCATGATAACAGCTAACAGCTCGTCCTCTTCCGAACAGCAATGGTTTCCAAATGTTTCGCACAAGGGGGTAACACTGTGCTGCCCCAGGTGCGGCGGGGAGGGGGCGCCGGGCTGCCCCAAGTGCGGCGGGGAGGGGGCGCCGGGCTGCCCCAAGTGCGGCGGGGAGGGGGCGCCGGGCTGCCCCAAGTGCGGCGAGGAGGGGGCGCCGGGTTGCCCCTAGTGCGGCGGGGAGGGGGCGCCGGGCTGCCCCAAGTGCGGCGGGGAGGGGGCGCCGGGCTGCCCCAAGTGCGGCGGGGAGGGGGCGCCGGGCTGCCCCAAGTGCGGCGGGGAGGGGGGCGCCGGGCTGCCCCAAGTGCGGCGGGGAGGGGGCGTCGGGCTGCCCCAAGTGCGGCGGGGAGGGGGCGTCGGGCTGCCCCAAGTGCGGCGGGGAGGGGGCGCCGGGCTGCCCCAAGTGCGGCGGGGAGGGGGCGCCGGGCTGCCCCAAGTGCGGCGGGGAGGGGGCGCCGGGCTGCCCCAAGTGCAGCGGGGAGGGGGCGCCGGGCTGCCCCAAGTGCGGCGGGGAGGGGGCGCCGGGCTGCCCCAAGTGGGGCGGGGAGGGGGCGCCGGGCTGCCCCAAGTGGGGCGGGGAGGGGGCGCCGGGCTGCCCCAAGTGGGGCGGGGAGGGGGCGCCGGGCTGCCCCAAGTGGGGTGGGGAGGGGGCGTCGGGCTGCCCCAAGTGGGGCGGGGAGGGGGCGCCGGGCTGCCCTAGGGGTGGGTGCTGCCCAAGATAGGGGGCACACTCTCCAGCCTGGGCGGTGTTGCCTGGGGGGGGGGGGGGGGGGGAGGCTGGCCAGGCTAACATGGGGTGAGTGTGTGGGGCACCAGGGAAGCGCTGCGCTGTCGGACGCGGAGAGTGTGCAGAGTGGCACAGCAGTTAGCACTGCTGCCTCATATTGTCAGGGACCCGGGTTCAATTCCGGATTGGGTGTCTGTGTGGTGTTTGCACATTCTCCCAGTCTGTTTGGGTTTCCTCTGGGTCTTACCGTTTCTTCCCACTGTCCACAGATGTGCAAGTTAGGTGGACTGGCCATCATCAATTACCCCTTAAATGTCCAAAAAAGACGTGTGGCTTACATTATGGGTCTATTGGGATTGGCAGAGCTTGGTGGCAGTGCTCTTTCAGAGGGTTGGTGCAGACTCTATTTTCCAAATGGCCTCCTTCTGCACTGTAGGGATTCTATGAGGGAGTGCTGCACTGTCCCAGGGTCAGCGCTGAGGGAGGGTTAGTATTGAGGGAGCGCCACACTGTTATCGTTATCCCTCAACACGTTCCTGGTCATCTTCGGAGCATTGTTTCTAGGATCTTAATGTGCGCTGCATCAGGAAATGGCGGACAAGTGCTTGAGAAATGCAACAGTCACTCTCTCGTACTCCTGCCAAGCCTGCAACCCCCGAGCAGCTTATCGGCCTGCTCTTTCCTCCTCCACCACCACGCTATCGGGCTTCCTATCGCTGACTCAACAAACACGTCTCAATTCACCTAGAGTGCACTCCCTGAGGGAGGGGGTTCCACATCCCCTCGCCACTCCCTGTGGGAGCGGGTTCCACATCCCCTCGCCACTCCCTGTGGGAGCGGGTTCCACATCCCCTCGCCACTCCCTGTGGGAGCGGGTTCCACATCCCCTCGCCACTCCCTGTGGGAGCGGGTTCCACATCCCCTCATCACTCCCTGTGGGAGCAAGGTCCACATCACCTCCCCACTCCCTGTGGGAGCGAGATCCACATCACCTCACCACTCCCTGTGGGAGCAGAGTCCACATCCCCTCGCCACTCCCTGTGGGAGCGAGTTCCACATCCCCTCCCCACTCCCTGTGGGAGCGAGTTCCACATCCCCTCCCCACTCCCTGTGGGAGCGAGTTCCGCATCCCCTCCCCACTCCCTGTGGGAGCGAGTTCCACATCCCCTCCCCACTCCCTGTGGGAGCGAGTTCCACATCCCCTCCCCACTCCCTGTGGGAGCAAATTCCGCATCCCCTCACCACTCCCTTTGGGAGCGAGTTCCACTTCCCATCCCCCTCCCTGTGGGAGCGGGTTCCACTTCCCCTCGCCACTCCCTTTGGGAGCAAGTTCCACATCCCCTCACCACTCCCTGTGGGAGCAAGGTCCACATCCCCTCCCCACTCCCTGTGGGAGCAAGGTCCACATCCCCTCCACGTGGGAGCGAGTTCCACATCCCCTCCCCACTCCCTGTGGGAGCGAGTTCCACATCCCCTCCCCACTCCCTGTGGGAGCGAGTTCCACATCCCCTCCCCACTCCCTGTGGGAGCGAGTTCCACATCCCCTCCCCACTCCCTGTGGGAGCGGGTTCCACATCCCCTCCCCACTCCCTGTGGGAGTGGGTTCCACATCCCCTCGCCACTCCCTGTGGGAGTGGGTTCCACATCCCCTCGCCACTCCCTGTGGGAGTGGGTTCCACATCCCCTTCCCCCTCCCTGTGGGTGCGAGTTCCACATCACCTCCCCACTCCCTGTGGGAGCGAGTTCCACATCCCCTCACCACTCCCTTTGGGAGCGAGTTCCACATCCCCTCCCCCCTCCCTGTGGGAGCAAGGTCCACATCACCTCCCCACTCCCTGTGGGAGCAAGGTCCACATCACCTCCCCACTCCCTGTGGGAGCAAGGTCCACATCACCTCCCCACTCCCTGTGGGAGCAAGGTCCACATCACCTCCCCACTCCCTGTGGGAGGAAGGTCCACATCCCCTCGCCACTCAATTTGGGAGCAAGTTCCACCTCCCCTCGCCATTCCCTGTGGGAGCGGGTTCCACATCCCCTCGCCATTCCCTGTGGGAGCGAGTTCCACATCCCCTCCCCACTCCCTGTGGGAGCGTGTTCCACATCCCCTCGCCACTCCCTTTGGGAGCGAGTTCCACATCCCCTCGCCACTCTCTTTGGGAGCGAGTTCCACATCCCCTCACCACTCCCTGTGGGAGCGAGTTCCACATCCCCTCCCCACTCCCTGTGGGAGCGAGTTCCACATCCCCTCACCACTCCCTGTGGGAGCGAGTTTCACATCCCCTCCCCACTCCCTGTGGAAGCGAGTTCCACATCCATTAGGGGGGGCACGGTAGCACAGTCGCTTCACAGCTCCAGGGTCCCAGGTTCGATTCCCGGCTTGTGTCACTGTCTGTGCGGAGTCTGCACGTTCGCCCCGTGTCTGCGTGGGTTTCCTCCGGGTGCTCCGATTTCCTCCCACAGTCCAAAGATGTACAGGTTAGGTGGATTGGCCACGCTAAATTGCCCTTAGTGTCCAAAAAGGATAGGCGGGGTTAATGGGATAGGGTGGAGATGTGGGCTCAGGTAGGGTGCTCTTTCCAAGGGCCGGTGCAGACTGACTGCTGCACTGTAAATTCTATGATCCCCTCCCCCACATTTCCCCAACTCTCTGGATAAAGATGTTTCTCCTGAATTTCCACCATTGGGTTTGTTACCGACTATCTCATGTTGATAGTTCCTCTGCCCGCCTCAGTTCTGGTCTCTCTCACAAGTGGGAACATCTTCTTTCTATCTTCTCTATTGAAACCGCTTTAATCAATTGAACATACAGTGCAGAAGGAGGCCATTCGGCCCATCGAGTCTGCACCAACCCACTTAAGCCCACACTGCCACCCTATCCCCATAAACCCTCCTAACCTTTTTGGTCACTAAGGGCAATTTATCATAGCCAATCCACCTAACCTGCACGTCTTTGGACTGTGGGGGGAAACCGGAGCACCCGGAGGAAACCCACGCAGACACGGGGAGAACATGCAGACTCCATAGAGACAATGGCCCAGCAGGGAATTGAACCGGAGACCCTGGCACAGTGAAGCCACAGTGCTATCCACTTGTGCTACCATGCTGCAATCTCAAACATCTCCCCCCCCAACCACCCATCCAAAGCCTTTCCTTTTCCAGAGAACAGCCCCTCCACATCATTCAATATTTCCCAAGTTAAAAATAACCCTCAGTCCACAACTATGCACAATGCTCCAAATGTGGTCTGAGAGATATGGAGAACAGAACGGAGTATGGTCTAACTAAGTAAGAAGTCTTACAACACCAGGTTAAAGTCCAACAGGTTTGTTTCAAACACTAGCTTTCGGAGCACTGCTCCTTCCTCGTCTGAGGTGTTGTAAGACTCCTTACTGTGCTCACCCCAGTCCAACGACGGCATCGCCACATCAGGCCTAATTAAGAGATACAGAGAACAGAACTGTGCACGGTGCTCAGAGTGTGGTCTAACTGAGACATACAGAGACTGGAACTGCACACGGTGCTCCAAATGTGCTCTAACCAAGGGATACAGAAACTAGAACAGTGCACAGTGCTCGGAGTGCAGTCTAACTGAGACATAGAGAGACTGGAACTCATACAATTGTCTGAATGTGCTCTAACTAGCACAGTGGCAGACATGATCCATTGTTTTGGTGCCCTTGTGATACTTGACAGCATTTAATAATAGCTTATTGTCACAAGTAGTCTTCAATGAAGTTACTGTGAAAAGCCCCTAGTCGCCACATTCCGGCACCTGTTCAGGAGGCTGGAACAGGAATTGAACCCATGCTGCTGGTCTTGTTCTGCATTGCAAGCCAGCTGCCTTCACCCACTGTGCTAAACCACTTGTGCTACCGTGCTGTCAGGCATTTATCAAGTAATTCACTCCAGAGGGTGGGTTTGTTGACAGGAGGTGGGCCCACCACCCGGGAATGGCGTTGCCCTTTTAAGAGGATTTTTAGAGGCATTGCCCTTTTAAGAGTCCTCTCCAGCCCCGCCCGCCCTGGGATTGAGGGGTTACGACGGCGCGGCGCCCTCCCCCCGGCTCACCTAAAACGATGGAGATGAAGAGCTTGAGAGCGTCCTGCGAGGTGCCGAGGTGCGCGGCGGCCGCCTCCAGGCTCCAGTCGCCGGTAGAGGGGTGAAGGGCCCCCTGAAGCCCGGCTTCAGCAGGCGTCACCTCCTCCACTACCGCCATTAGCCCCAGCGCCACCCCCATTGTGGAATGAGAGGGAGCGGAGCCCTTAGCAACCAGCACCCCGCACCAAGCGCCGCGCCGATTGGCTCCCGGCGCTGGGGGCGGGGCAGGGTGGGGCCGACTCCTCCCGTTCACTCTGTGACGTGCTGCAACCCGCAGACTCCGACCCCTCTCCTGGCACCGACTCCACCAATTCCCTTTGAGAGATGTAAAAAGACGCTGAGTCCGCCCACTCCCTTGTGACGTGGCAAGGGGCTGACTCCTTCCTCCCACCGTCGCGGGAAAGGGGCAGGTCCACTTCTCGACGTCCTGAGGTTACTCCAGTTCAGTGCCTTAAAGGAGCGTGTTCCCTGAAACAATCACAGCCCGGTTCCCTTAAAGTGTTTCGGTGCAACATCGTGGGCCGAAGGGCCTGTACTGCGCTGTATTGTTCTATGTTCTATGTGACCCTGTCTCCTTAACCAATCACAGCCCAGTTCTCCGACGACAACCTTGTCTCCTTAATGTGGAGATGCCGGCGTTGGACTGGGGTGAGCACAGTACGAAGTCTTGCAACACCAGGGTAAAGTCCAACAGGTTTGTTTCGATGTCACTAGCTTTCGGAGCTTGTCTCCTTAACCAATTGCATTCCAGTTCTCTTAAAGTGACCTTGTCCCCTGATCCAATTGCATCCTGGCTTTCTTAAAGCAACCTTGTCTCCTTAAATCACCACAGACTGGTTCTCTTAAAGCGACCTTGTCTCCTGAAGCAATCACAGTCCAGTTCTCCTAAAGCGACCTTATCCCCTGGGCCAGTTGCAACCTGGACCTCTTAAAGCGACCTTGTCCCTGGGCCAATTGCAGTCTGGTTCTCTTAAAGCGATTTTGTCCCCTAAACCAATTGCAGTCCAGTTCTCTTAAAGCGATCTTTGCCCCTGAACCAATCGCAGACTGGTTCTCTTAAAGCGACCTTTGAAATGAAATGAAATGAAATGAAAAAATGAAATGAAAATCGCTTATTGTCACAAGTAGGCTTCAAATGAAGTTACTGTGAAAAGCCCTTAGTCGCCACATTCCGGCACCTGTTCGGGGAGGCTGTTACGGGAATCGAACCGTGCTGCTGGCCTACCTTGGTCTGCTTTCAAAGCCAGCGATTTAGCCCTGTGCTAAACAGCCCCTTTTCCCCGTACCAATCACAGTCTGGTTCTCTTAAAGCGACCTTTCCCCCTGAACCAATTGCAGTCTGGTTCTCTTAAAATTGATCTTGTCCCTTTAACCAATCACAGCCCAGTTCACTTAAAGTGACCTTGCCCCCTGATCCAATTACATCCTGGTTTTATAAAGACGACCTTGTCCCCTGGGCCAATCGCAGTCTGGTTCTCTTAAAGCAACCTTGTCTCCTCAACCAATTGCAGTCCGGTTCTCTTAAAGCGACCTTTTCCCCTGAACCAATCGCAGTCTGGTTCTCTTAAAACGACCTTTTCCCCTGGGCCAATCGCAGTCTGGTTCTCTTAAAGCGATCTTTTCCCCTGAACCAATTGCATTCTGGTTCTCTTAAAATTGATCTTGTCCCTTTAACCAATCACAGCCCAGTTCACTTAAAGCGACCTTTTCCCCTGAACCAATTGCAGTCTGGTTCTCTTGTCCCTTTAACCAATCACAGCCCAGTTCACGTAAAGTGACCTTGCCCCCTGATCCAATTACATCCTGGTTGTCTCCTTGAGCAATCGCAGTCCAGTTCTCTGAAAACGACTTTTTCCCTTTAACCAATTGCAGCCTTGTTCTCGTAAAGCAACCTTGTCCCCTGAATCAATCGCAATCTGGTTCTCTTAAAGCGAATTTTTCCCCTAAAACAATCGCAGTCTGGTTCTCTTAAAGTGACCTAGTCCCTTTAATTAATCGCAACCTAGTTCTTGTAAAGCGACCTTGTCCCCTGAGCCAATTGCATCGGTTCTCTTAAAAGTGACCTTGTCCCCTTAACCAATCACAGCCCAGTTCAGTTAAAGTGACCTTGTCTCCTGATCAAATTGCATCCTGGTTTTCTTAAAGCAACCTTGTCTCCTTAACCAATCACAGCCCAGCTCTCTTACAGCGACCTTGTCTCCTTAACCAATCACAGCCCAGCTCTCTTAAAGAGACCTTGTCTCCATACCAAACCCAGCCCAGTTCTCCTTTTTTTTGGATAAACAATTTTATTAAGACATTTTGGCATAGTAAATAACAACAATATAAAACAGTGTGCAAAGAACAATCAATATAGCGCAAGAAAACCAGCTCCCCTCGTACAAGGACCAGCCTAACTACCCCCCTAATCTACGTCACCCTAACCCCCCCCACCCCTGCTGACGATTAATTTTCCGCGAAGAAGTCGATAAATGGTTGCCACCTCCGGGCGAACCCAGACAGTGACCCTCTCAAAGCGAATTTAACTTTCTCCAGACCGAGGAAGCTCGCCATATCCGATAGCCAGGCCTCCGACTTCAGGGGCTTTGAGTCCCTCCATGCCAACAGAATTTGTCGCCGGGCTACCAGGGAAGCAAAGGCCAGAATGTCGGCCTCTCTCTCCTCCTGGACTCCCGGGTCCTCCAAAACCCCCAAAATAGCCACCTCTGGACTCATCACCACCCTTGTTTTCAGTGCCCGGGACATAATGTCCGCGAATCCCTGCCAGTAACCCCTGAGGTCTGGACATGCCCAGAACATGTGGACATGGTTCGCCAGTCCTCCCGAACATCTGGGGCACCCGTCCTCTAATCCCAAAAATTTACTCATCTGGGCCACTGTCATGTGGGCCCGGTGGACGACCTTGAATTGAATCAGGCTGAGCCTGGCGCATGTTGCGGTCGCGTTTACCGTGCTCAACGCCTCCGCCCATAAGCCCTCTTCCATTTCACCCCCGAGCTCCTATTCCCACTTAAGCTTCAGCTCCTCGATCTGCGTCTCCTCTGCTCCCATAAGTTCTTTATATATATCAGAGACCCTCCCCTCCCCCACCCATCCACTGGACAATACCCTGTCCTGGATCCCCCTACGTGGCAGGCGTGGGAAGGATGGAATCTGTCTGCGTAGAAAGTCCCGCACCTGCAAGTACCTGAACTCATTCCCTCTCGCCAGCCCAAATTTCTCCTCTAACGCCCTCATGCTCGGGAAGATCCCTTCCAAGAACAAATCCCCCATCCTCTCAATCCCAGCCCTCCGCCATGCTCGGAACCCACCGCCCATATTCCCTGGGGCAAACCGATGATTGTCGCAGATTGGGGACCAAACCGATGCCCTCACTTCCCCCATGTGCCTTTTCCATTGGCCCCAGATCCGCAAAGACGCCACCACTATAGGGCTGGTGGTGTACCATGCCTCTACAAAGCTTAACGTCTCAGCAGCCAAAGTGCTTTTGACCACTTTCCTTATTTTCTTTGTTTCCCACTCAAGAGGGCAACATTTACCATTGTTCCCCAAGAGGAAAATTATAAAACCTCCTACGCTTGAAACCCCATCACATAAATTTGCATAGGACGCATCACTATAAACTATGAGTTTCAAGTGCACCTAAAACCGGGAACCTCAAAACACTCTCCTGCATTTTTAGTTTGGCCAAACGCTTTATTTGCTCTTATTATGTCTTCCACTTTGGAATCATTCATTTTTGTACTCAACTCTAAGACATCAAAACTCACGTCCGGTCTAGTCTGTCTACCTAACCAATTCAGTTGCCCAATTAACCTTCGCTGTTGCTCTTTTTCCATCTTTGAAACCATTGCATCTTTTTGTGAAACCCGGCCACGACTAATTGCTATTGGGCTGATGCTTTCCAAATAAGATTGCTGACGTAAGGTTGCCCCTAACTTAGTCTGTCCGATTTCCAGTCCAATATATTTAAATGCACCGGAAGCCTGACATCCGACCCTGAATTCTTTCCTCAAACCAGAGATCACAAAAGCTTCAAAATCACTAGTCCCACCCCACAAAAATTATTTGACATGCATCATAAAGATGCCAGAAAGATTTCCTTTATAGTGCCAGTAAAACATTACCGGATCTGCTTTTAACTGGCAACAGCCTAACTTTAACAAAACTGACCGTACTGAAAAATACCAGACTCTAGATGCAACATTTAGAACATAGAACATAGAACAATACAGCGCAGTACAGGCCCTTCGGCCCACGATGTTGCACCGAAACAAAAGCTATCTAACCTACACTATACCATTATCATCCATATGTTTATCCAATAAACTTTTAAATGCCCTCAATGTTGGCGAGTTCACTACATTGGTAGGGCATTCCACGGCCTCACTACTCTTTGCGTAAAGAACCTACCCCTGACCTCTGTCCTATATCTATTACCCCTCAGTTTAAGGCTATGTCCCCTCGTGCTAGCCATTTCCATCCACGGGAGAAGGCTCTCACTGTCCACCCTATCTAACCCTCTGATCATTTTGTATGCCTCTATTAAGTCTCCTCTTAACCTTCTTCTCTCTAACGAAAATAACCTCAAGTCCATCAGCCTTTCCTCATAAGATTTTCCCTCCATACCAGGCAACATCCTGGTAAATCTCCTCTGCACCCGTTCCAAAGCCTCCACGTCCTTCCTATAATGCGGTGACCAGAACTGTACGCAATACTCCAAATGCGGCCGTACCAGAGTTCTGTACAGCTGCAACATGACCTCCTGACTCCGGAACTCAATCCCTCTACCAATAAAGGCCAACACTCCATAGGCCTTCTTCACCACCCTATCAACCTGGGTGGCAACTTTCAGGGATCTATGTACATGGACACCTAGATCCCTCTGCTCATCCACACTTTCAAGAACTTTTCCATTAGCCAAATATTCCACATTCCTGTTTTTCCTTCCAAAGTGAATCACCTCACACTTCTCTACATTAAACTCCATTTGCCACCTCTCAGCCCAGCACTGCAGCTTATCTATATCCCTCTGTAACCTGCTACTTCCTTCCACACTATCGACAACACCACCGACTTTAGTATCGTCTGCAAATTTACTCACCCACCCTTCTGCGCCTTCCTCTAGGTCATTGATAAAAATGACAAACAGCAACGGCCCCAGAACAGATCCTTGTGGTACTCCACTTGTGACAGAACTCCATTCTGAACATTTCCCATCAACCACCACCCTCTGACTTCTTTCAGCTAGCCAATTTCTGATCCACATCTCTAAATCACCCTCAATCCCCAGCCTCCGTATTTTCTGCAATAGCCTACCGTGGGGAACCTTATCAAACGCTTTGCTGAAATCCATATACACCACATCAACTGCTCTACCCTCGTCTACCTGTTCAGTCACCTTTTCAAAGAACTCGATAAGGTTTGTGAGGCATGACCTACCCTTCACAAAGCCATGCTGACTATCCCTGATCATATTATTCCTATCTAGATGATTATAAATCTTGTCTCTTATAATCCCCTCCAAGACTTTACCCACTACAGACGTGAGGCTCACCGGTCTATAGTTGCCGGGGTTGTCTCTGCTCCCCTTTTTGAACAAAGGGACCACATTTGCTATCCTCCAGTCCTCTGGCACTATTCCTGTATCCAATGATGACATAAAAATCAAAGCCAATGGTCCAGCAATCTCTTCCCTGGCCTCCCAGAGAATCCTAGGATAAATCCCATCAGGTCCCGGGGACTTATCTATTTTCAGCCTGTCCAGAATTGCCAACACCTCTTCCCTACGTACCTCAATGCCATCTAATCTATTTACCTGGAGCTCAGCATTCTCCTCCACAACATTATCTTTTTCCTGAGTGAATTTAAACCATATACACATTTGTTCAACTTCCAGAGCACCCCTTCTGTGTTAGCTGCTTCTTTAGGAGGACAGAGAAAAATGTCTCCCTGGAGCTGATGCCCTGCAAGAAGGCAGCTTTTATATCTATAGATTTGCATTCCCATGCCGTTGTGACTAATAGAGCCAAGAAGATCTTTAAAATTAACCTTTCCTGCTGTAGGTGAATCTACCCTTAAATCCTGATCTTCTAAGCTTTCTTTAAATCCCCTTGCCACAAGCCTGGCCTTTGCCTTATAAGTTCCATCCGGAAGAACCTTTTCCGTGCAAATCCATCTGTGGGATTTGTCCCCTATCCGGTACTTCCATGTATACCCCAAATTCACTCCAACTATGCAATTCTTGCTGTTTAGCATCTTTGATAACTTTTCATCTAATTTATTGAAAGCCACCAAAATCTCACATGCATGTGGGCTTCTACTCCTATTAGTATTGGTAGTCTTACTCATATTCCGAGACCTTGATAAACTATGTCCCCTCTCCCGCCTGGTATCTCGTTCTGTACTGCTACTGCTTGATCTTTCCTTTCTGCTGTGGGATGTCCTTTCAATAGTTCTCAACCTTTTCCTGCGGACCTGTTCACTAACCGATGTACTATCTGAACTGGCACTGCGTTTCTGTGCCCTCCACTTTTGAACTTCGTGTATCCAATCCATTGTCTTAACTCCCTCCCCTGAATGCTGTACATTCAACCAATGTTTATACTTTCCAGTGGCCTTCCCTGCTCTACTAATAACAGTTGCATCCTTCCATTGACTAGACCCTTCAGGCAAGTATGTCACTTTTGTATCAACGTTTGGGAGTTGTCCTTTCGGAAAAATGGCCTTATCCCAGATCTTAAGGTCCATGGCCACAATGTCGTTAAAATCCCTGGCCAAAGGTAGGGTTACTATCAGTCGTGATGGTGTCCTTCTGTACTTCCTACAAACTTCACAGCGGTCACTAACCTGTTCTATCAGTTTAGTATAGTCTTCATCCCTTACCCCTGCATCCTTTAATACATTTTTCAGCTTCCGAGGAGGTGGATGTGCAAATTGCCTATGCAAGCTTTTTATCAGCGAAAGTCCCATTTTCAACTGCCATTAACACATCCTTAACCATTCTACTTGAAATATTATTTGTCAGTAATGGAATACAATAGTGTCCCGACTGTGTAAATTGTAAGTCCACCGTCTTTCCAAAAACTGTTGCCTTATCCTGTTCCCTATCCAGTTTCATGTGTGCTTTCTTCATCGATGGTCTGCTCAGAAGCAAAGGTATCTCACTTGATACAACATCCGTGCTAATGAAATGATTCACTCCGGCAATATTGCAAGGGATCACCACTCTTTTCAGCGACTTCAGAGTATTATCATCCCCAAACCTGAAACTTGTGGAACTTTCAAATTCCTTAACCTTGTTACGACTTTCAGCATTCAAGGAGTCCAGGTAACATTTTAACCAGTCAATTCCACACACAGTAGATGTGCAGCCACTGTCCAATACAGCACAATTGAAGGATTCTGCAACCAACACCCTCATTACCGGCGTAAAACTGCTTGTTAATAGGACAATGTCTTCTCTCTGAACACTATCTTTTTCCTCTTCTGACTCTTTCGTGTCATGTGTCGCTTCAAACACTCTATCATAACGTTTTGGACAGTTGAAGACATAATGGTATTGAGAGTCACATCGAAAACATCGATTTATCATGCCCCATGCATTTCTGTGGTTCATCTTCCTATTGTAAGTTCTAACTGGGTTCTTGTCTTCATACTTTCCTTGTCTCGATCTCCTTCTGTAGTCTTGGGCCCTGTTCGTAGCCGTTGTTGCTAACTTTTGGTTGGTTCAATTGGCTCTGTTTTATAACCTTTGCTCTAGAGTCGCCAGGTATCTTTATGATACCGCCACGAGGTTCAAGTTCAAGTAATGATCAATAACTCGACACACCAATTAGTAAGATTCAAATCAAAACACATTTATTATACACAGTAAATCACTACTCATGCATAAACTCTACTTTCTAAGCTATTGCTAATACTAAAAGGCCTATACTTAGCTTCGGACTGGCCCACCAGTTCAGGGGAACAAATGGCCTCTCGTTCAGGTCCTGAGTCTGCAGGATTCAAAAGCTGGTATGGACTGGTAGCTAGGAGCGCCTATCTCGTAGCGAGCATTGACTTGAGACTTACTTGGTTGGCGGCAACAAGACGGGTCACTGTCAAGGGTTGGTTCAAGTTGCTGAGTGACCCTGCCAAAGAAGGACAATTTGAACTTGGGGGCTTTACTTTTTAGTCCCCAGGGGCTTCCCGCCCTTCGGGGCGGACCCCATACCTGGTTCCAAGTGATTGGACTACTTTCCGATCACTTGGATTGATTTCTCCAATGCTGGAGCAGTTCCCTGATCGCTGGGCGGTCCCTAAGTGTGTGTTGGCCTTCCTTTATCTTGGCTCCTGCTGGCGCCGAGGAGTCTGGCTTGGCTTTATTTACCTTAACTGTTGCCATTGTGCCTGGGTATCGCACATTACTATGTAGATGGCTGCTACATTACTATGCAGATGGCTGCTGGTTTCAGTGCTGTCTGGTTGTTTTGCAGGTTCCAATATACATGATTTCTGTATTTGCTAGTCTTTGCCTGTGTTGGCTGAATTTCCCTTCAGCCTTTGCGGTTCTCCATTTTAAGTCGGGAAGTGCCCAACTCAGGTGGCTACACACCCTCCTTGTGATCCTAACGCGAAGCGTGAAGGATCACATAACTGCGTTGTCTTCATTCCCTGACCCGGCGAGCACTCTTCTGTGGCCTCTACACTGACCATAACTATGCAAGAACATTTTTAACTAACATTCTATGTGGTGCTCTGTCAAAGCAGGGACATGCATTACAAAATAAAAAAACGGTACCTCTAACTGTCCTCAATAAACTACACTCACTCAAACATTCAATCATACTAACTTCCTAAACAATACAAAATGAAAGCAGCATTTACATTTTTCCTGGCTTGGCAGTCAAGCACAGGGTTGTCCAATCTTTCCATTCTTTATTTACAGAAGAACGCAAACGAAGGTCCTTTATTATAGATAGAGGGGTTCGGGGGCCTGGTGAAAACCAAAAATAGGGGATCTCATTCTGTATACTGGGGTGCTAGTGCGGTAGGCTCTCCTCCATTTCCTCGTGCGGATAGTCTGCACGATGCTGCAGAGCATCGCCAACACTAATAGCGATTCGACTACGTAGGAAAGGGAGTACCACGTTATGAGCTTATCACACCATGATGGTGTATCGGAGACTATCTCGGGGTTCTGTGTGCTATGGGGAAGTGAATCATTGACGGCTGGAGGGGTTGGGGTCGGGGTTCGCGTTCGTGTGCAACCGGGTACAAATTGCAATAACGAAAAACACGTATGCCGTCTTCATTGTTGTCTTCTTCTTTCTCTTCTCTTCTCTTCCTTTCTGTTTCGTCTCTTTTCTTGGAGCTTCTGGGGTTCTGTGGGATCAAGCATAGTGTCTGTTACTATCTTGGTTAAATATCTCGTCTGTTAGTATGTCTGTCCTTTTGTGCCAATTCTCCCTTTACAATTTGTCACCGTGTGTGACTCCCTCATTCTTTTTGTTTTTTAAATCGACTGTTCAGGACAAGACACACTTAAAAATACTGAACCAGTGCGAGCCGTCTCGCAGGCTGTGCGATTTACCATCCAAATGTTTGAGGATGTAAATAGCATAGGGATGGCAACCTAAGGGTCGCCTGAAAACAAAACAGAACTTTTTGAACCAAAAGTGCCGAAACGAGGTGCGTATGGGCCGCGATGGGTAAGATCTGGATGGAATCCCCGGGTAGGACGGCGACCAATGCCGTGTGTGATCTACCCGAGCGTAGTTGACCAGAGGGGGGGTCCTCAGGCAGGGCGGAGACCAATGCCGTTTCTCCACTGCCTGAGCAACCGACAAGAACGGGCAAGAAATGTAGTCATCGTGGGGGGTTGCCGTAAAGGTTCTACTTTCGAACCAGAAGAGCAGTTATGAACGGGGGTCTGGCAAGCTCTCAGCGGTTTCGGCCGATGAGTGTGCTGGCAATTTCTCAAAGGTTTCTGCCGACAAATAAGGCATGGGGCCGTGTAAAAAATAAAAATTTCCGATCTTACAAACAACATTTAACACTAACAATAACAAACAACATTAAACAACATGCTGCAGGTTCCATCAGAAAGGACACCGTTTCTCCCAAGCGGTTCCTTTTTATAACATCATCTGGACACCTCAGTTATCAGTTGCGAACAGGGTTGCAAAGGGGTTCTCGCTTTGGGAGTCAGACTCAAAGTCGTCATCTTCTCCCGGATGCCATACTCTGGAATGTATAAAGGCTGATAGGGCTGCATGGTGCGATTTGGGGTCCACCTCGTCGTTCCGGACGAGCCTGTATGAGTTGTCGCGGTGCCAAAAGGTGGTGTCTAGTTCTGTGGGTAGTTCTGTGGGGACGGAGTCGGGGTCGTAATCGTAGGGCGGTGGTCTTTGGTGGGGTTTATTGAGGAAAGTGATCGTGAAGGGATCACTCGAATCGTGGTCAGATTCGCTGGGTGTGGGTCCTGTTGCATGGGGATAGTGGAGAGACGTGCTGTGGCTATTGTCTGAGTCACAGTCGCTGTCGCTGCTGCTGCTGTCTGTGGGCGTTCCGGGGCGGAGTCTAGAGGTCGGGGGTGGAGTCGAGGGTGAGTCCGTGGATGAGGTGGGCGTGTTGGGGAGGGTAGGGATACATTGGTTGTGGCGGGGCGTGGTCTGCTGCGGCGAGCATGACGTGGTGTGCGTGGTTGGACTGTGGGCCATATACCTTAAGCTGGTTAATATGGAACCACGCAGTCTTTCTGTTGGGGTACTTAATTTTATAGACGGAGGGGCTTACTTTGTTCGCAATGGAGTACGGACCCGAATACTTCGGTGACAGGAATGTGCTGGGGTTGTAAATTGAGAGCATGACCTGCTGTCCTACCTCAAACTCAGTCGCATGTACTGTCTTGTCAAAACAGGCCTTGCTCTGTTTCTTTCTTGTGCCTATTCTTACTGCGGCTGCTAGCTGAGCCGTTTTTACATTTTCGACTAGCTGTTTTACTGCGTTCTCGTGTGTGAGGGCCGTCACTTCGGGGCTGGTCAAGTCCAATCCTAATAAAAATTCTGTGCCTTTCATGGGGCGTCCGGTCATGAGAGTGTGTGGGGTGTAACCTGTGGAAGTCAAAACTGTATTTCGCAAAAACATCAGCGCAAAAGGGAGGACTGAATCCCAAGTGGTGTTGTTTTGCTGGACCATTTTTCTGAGGGTTGATTTTAGAGTCCGATTCATTCGCTCCACGATACCACTTGACTGGAGGTGGTATGCGATGTGGAATTTTTGGGTAATGCCAAATATCGTGAGGACGTTCTTCATGACACGTCCCGTAAAATGGGAACATTGGTCGGATTCAATGCTGCGGGGGAGTCTCCATCTCGTAAAGATGTGGTGGGTTAAGATCTTTGCGGTGGTCTTTGCCGTGTTCGTTCTGGATGGGAATGCCTCTACCCATTTCGTAAAAGTGTCTATGACAACTAATAAGTACTTGTAACCATTCCGGCAAGGGGGCAATGGTCCTATAAAATCAATCTGGAGGTTAGTCCAGGGGCCATTAACGGGCCGGGTGTGGCTAAGTTGAGCTTTCTTAGCGTATCTGTCCGGATTGTTCTGGGCACAGATAAGTCAATTCTCAACGTAGTGCGTTACGTCTTCTTCTAAGCTTGGCCACCAACAGAGCTGCCTGAGGTGGGCTGTAGTGGGATCAATTCCCTGATGCCCATGACTGTCATGGAATAAACAAATAAGTTGATTCCTGTCCTGTTCAGGAACCACATAAAGGGTGCCTTTTAACACCACACTGTAATGTGTGGTTAGTGCATTTCTAAACCTAACGTAAGGTGCTGGAAATTGTCCTTTCAGAATCTCCCTGAGATTGTTATCCTGCTTCTGGGCCTGCACTAAATCCTCGATATTAGTCTGCGAGACCTGAACTGCATTCACTGGTGCGCTTTCGGGGGGTGTCCAAAAATATCCATGCCTGGAACCTGCTTTCGCCAGTGCGTCGGCTTTTACATTTCCAGGTGGGGAGGAACGGTGGTGACTGCGAACCTTAACGATTCCAAATGTCCTGTTCTGTGCTTTTTCTAAAATGTGGCGGAGCAATGGGGCTGAAGGGAGGGGTTTTCCATCTGCGGAAACAAATCCTCTTGCTTTCCACAGAGGTAGGAATTCTGTAAGGCTATTGCAGACATAGAGGCTGTCCGAGTATATGTCTGCTGGGCTGGGGAAGGAATCTGGGTGATCCACAATGTAAGCAACGGCTGCTAGTTCTGCCACCTTCGCGCCTAAGTGGCCTGGTAGCTTTAGTGATATTTCTTCTAGGGCGCGTCCCTGCGCATCCTCGACATAAATGCCGCATCCTGTAATGCGCTTCCCTTCTAATATTGTGGAAGAACCATCCACATATATCCTTAAAGGTGCGCACGTGTCTGTGTGCTGAGGGCTCTAGGGTGAACTACCTATCTTTCTGGGGGGTGTTTTCACAATAAAGGGGCCTGTGTTGTGGTGCGGTGAGATGATTTCACATTCGTGGGGGGTGCCTGGGTACTGAAGGTTATCTGCTAAGAAAGTGTGTGTCTTGGTCCGTTTAACAGTGATGTCCCGTCCCTGCAAAAGAAGAGTCCATCTAGCTGCTCTAATTTGACTAACTGTCTAACTGTACCATCCTTGAGTCGTCCGTCAAGTAAAAGTTGGGTGGGGGTGTGTTCTATGAGGATTGTGATCGGGTTTAGTCCGGTTATGTAGGAAAAATACTGAACTTCCCAGAAAACTGCGAGCAGGTGCCTTTCACAGGCCGAAAATCCCTGCTCCACAGGATCTAAAAGTCTGGAGGCGTAAGCCACGGGTCTTAACTGTTCGTGCCGTTCCTGGAGGAGCACGGCCGAAAGGGTGCGGTCGGTGCTAGCTATCTCTGTAGCGTAAGGGGAAAGTGGGTCTGGAACTTGTAGTGCGGGGGCTGCAATGAGGGCTCTTTTCAAAGCATCCACAGCATCCGTATGCTGCGGAAGCCATGCCCAGGGGGCTCCTTTCTTTAGGAGGCCTGAGAGGGGCGCTGCCTTGCTGGCGAAACCGTCAATGTGGTTTCGGCAGTAGCCAACCAGTCCTAAGAACGACCGGAGGGCTGAAACATTCTGGGGAAGGGGCAATTTGGCAATCGAGTCAATTCTTTTATGCTCGATCTCATGTTTACCATGCGTGATATTCGTACCCAAATACATCACTTTGTTTTCCAAAATCTGGGCCTTTTTGGGGTTGACTTTACAACCAATTTTCTGTAGGAGTTCCAGGAGTTCGGCCAGAAGCTCGATGTGCTCTGCCTTGGTGTCTGTCTGCAGTAATAGGTCGTCCACATACTGGACTAGACATTTGGGGCGAGAAAATTTTGATCATCCATTTACCAGCTGTTGGTGGAAAATGGAGGGGGAGTTGTGGAATCCTTGTGGAAGGCATGTCCACGTGTACTGCCGATTTTTAAAAGTGAAGGCAAATTTGTATTGGCACGCTTTTGCCAATGGAATGGACCAGAATCCATTACTGACGTCCAAAACTATAAAGTATTGTGAGTTGAGTCCCTGTTTGAGCATTGTCTCGGGACTTGTGGCTACCGTGGGGGCTGCTGCGGGGGTGACTTTGTTGAGTTCCCGGTAATCGATGGTCAGTCGCCATGATCCATCGGGCTTTCTCACTGGCCAAATCGGGGCATTATTAGTGGAGGCTACTGATCTGAGTACGCCCTGCTCTAATAAGCTGTCGATAACTTTTGCGATTTCTCCCTCTGCCTCTTGGGGAAATCCGTATTGCTTTTGGGGTCTAGGGTCAGGTCCTGTGATTTGAACGGAACCAGTCATCTGGCCACAGTCGTGTTTGTGGATCGCAAATGCTGTCCTGTGCTTCTGCAGAACTGCCCTAACCTGCTTGTCTGTGCTAATTGTGGTCGTGTCAAACCAAAATTCGCCGACTGCACTAATCTTGTTTGCGTATTCTCCTATGGTGAGCGTTGTGGGGGCTCTTGCGGATTTTGCCATTCTCCAAACACATTGGTTGACTGGATCAAAGGACAGGTTGTGGGAATTCATAAAATCGATGCCCAAAATGTGTTCTGCTGTGTGGGGCAGGTCGACTAAGACTTTGGGGTGCTTGGTGGTGATGTTGCCGATTTGAATGGGTACAGGGGCTGTGATGTGTCCCTGCTGTGAGTGGCCTGTGAAGCCGCTGAGGGTGATTGTGGCTGTAGTGGGCCACGTGTCTTTCTGGAATATGGTGGAGGAATTGATTGTGTCCCAGAGAAATTCGATGGGCCGTCCCCGTATCTTTGTTGCAACTACTGGTCGGCCGGACCTATCCCAAAGGGTATCGCAGACCCAACTGGGGGAGCCCGAACACCGTCAGTCTGTTCCGTTCAGGTCCGTCTGGTCTGAACGGGTGCTCACACTATGTATGGGCTCTGTCCTATTCTTATTTAGAGTGCCTGCCTGCTGGGCTCTCGGTGGCTTTCGTGGGGCATTGCATTCTCGTGCAAAGTGTCCTAACTGTCCACAGTTGTAACACTCCTGTGGCTTCTGTGGGGGGCTGTTCCTGCCTTCATTTACCCATACGGGGTTCTGGTGCGTTTTCACCGCTTGGATGTCTGCTTCTGCCTGCTGTTCTTCGGGTTTCCTACCCGCGGGTTTGTGTTGTACAGACTGCTCCCAGGCGCGGGACAATCTTTTAAAAACCCATTTCTCGTTGTGGGCTTCCTCTGAGGGGCCATAATTCGTACAGGCTTTTTGTCCTGCATCTATGGCATGGGAGATAAGGGTGCGGGTCCATTTGGCCATACCATCTTGGGACAAATGGGCGCGTTGTAAATTTCCCCAAACTGCTGTGAAATGGATCCACAGGCGTCCAGCAAACGCTGTGGGGTGTTCTGTCTTTTTCTGCCTGCATTTATTCAGGCCTTCTACGGGGTCACCTCTGTTGTAGCCGATCGCGTCTAGGATCGCTGCGTGCATTTCTGCAAGGGTGCCTCCTCCTACATTCTGTGGGTCGGGAAGGGCTGCTACGACTGAAGGGTCTAAATTCAAAACTGTGAGCTTCACGTGCTCACGCTTGTCCAAGCCGTACATGGTCGCCTGCTGCTTTACTCTGGCAAAGAAGTGGTGGGGGGCTGAGGTGGGGAGGAACGGTGTGATTTTCTCACCCGCGTCCCGTAATTGGGTAACGGTTAAGGGAGTCGTGTACAGGAATTCCGTGTCTCCTTCCGATGTGACTGTGCGGTTGTCAGTTACTGGATTCATTGGTGCCTGACTATCTGCTCCGTGGGGAGTTCGGGCGCTTTTCTCTTTTGGGGCTTTCCTTGCGCACATGTTCCCTGAACATATCTATGCATGGTCTCATTTAATTCTTCCCAATCCGGGCCGTCTTCCTCATCTAACTGGGATCCAAAGGTGCTCTGGAATCCTTTCTGAACGGAAAGCAAAGACTACAGTTCTGCAATCTGCTTCCGGCACTTTGCGTGATCTAGTGAGCTTTGTCTGTGCTCCGTGGTGGTAGTATGGAGCGCTCTTAATGCTGCTTTAGGTCGCTACACTGCCTTTGCAATGCCTCTACCTGTTTCTCTGTTTCCTCTCTTACCAGGACTGCACGTTGCGTGTCCTGATAGGCCTTTTCGTACTGGGATTGGAAGCTGCTTAAGTGCGCCAGACAAGACTGGTGTGCCCACTTGGCATCATCCACCTCTCCGTCCTTTGCTGCTAACTTCCTTCTTAATTCTAGGTTCTCTTTCTCTATCTCGCCCACATCGACCTTACTCATTCGATGTGTCTCCTCTATCTCTTTACGGAGAGTCCGAACGACCTCCTCTGTGCCTCGCAGTTGTGCCAAACAGGACACGATTGTCATCGGCTTGCGAGCTTTTCCCAAGCTTTTCTTATGGATTTCGCTCAGGTGCTCCCACCAAGTATGTCCTATACTCCTGGGACCTGTTTCCTCATTTTCACAGAATTCGCTCCAAAGGGGCCATCCTTTCCCTTTGAGGTACTTTCTGATTTCCTCTTCCCAAACGGGACACTGTCCTACTCTACTGCTGGTCGCTGCGACCACAAATTCCTCAGGGTTCATGAGGCGTTGCATTGCCTGCATTGCCATCTTTCCTCTCTAAATACTTCTCTTAAAATTTGGAACAAGGGGTATTAAGGCGGTGCTGTAATTACGGGTACGGCTTTCGCTATTTTCCGGAATACAAGCTCCCGACAGTTTTGTCGCAACAAAAATCTATCAGTTTACCTTATAGTCCTGTTAGTTACGCATGCATTAACACACTTCCGAATTATGAGGATTGATCAGAACTGCTTGAACACTTGTGGTTTTTCTGTTCCCAATTGGATTTCTAATTCAAATTTTGGGTTCTCCCGGAGTGGTTAAGCCACTTCTAGATCAGGTCCCATCAGGATGTCGCCAGTAATATGTTGCTCACTTTTGGTTGGTTCAATTGGCTCTGTTTTATAACATTTGCTCTCGAGTCGCCAGGTATCTTTATGATACTGCCACGAGGTTCAAGTTCAAGTAATGATCAATAACTCAACACACCAATTAGTAAGATTCAAATCAAAACACATTTATTATACACAGTCAATCTCTACTCATGCATTAACTCTACTTTCTAGGCTAATCCTATTACTAAAAGGCCTATACTTAGCTTCGGACTGGCCCACCAGGTCAGGGGAACAAATGGCCTTTCGTTCAGGTCCTGAGTCTGCGGGATTCAAAAGCTGGTATGGACTGGTAGCTAGGAGCGTCCATCTCGTAGCGAGCGTTGACTCGAGACTTACTTGGTTGATGCGGCAGCTTGGGCAGTTCACTCTCAAGGATTGATTCGAGTTGCTGAGTGACCCTGCCAAGAAGGACGAATTGAACTTGGGGACTCTATTTTATAGTCCCCAGGGGCTTCCCGCCCTTTGGGCGGACCCCGTACCTGGTTCCAAGTGATTGGACTGCGTTCTGATCACTTGGATCGATTTCTCCAATACTGGAGTTGTTCCCTGATCACTGGGTGGTCCCTGAGTGTTGGTCTTCCTTTGTCTTGGCTCCTGCTGGCGCCGAGGAGTCTGACCTGGCCTTATTCACTTTTGATGTTTCGATTGTACGCGGGGATCGCTCATTAGTATGCAGATGGCTGTGAGCTTCAGTGCTGTCCGGGCTTTTGCAAGTTCTCATACACAGGATTTCTGCACTTGCTAGTTTTTTGCCTGTGTTGGCTGAATTTCCCTGTAGTCTTTGCGGTTCTCCATTTTAAGTTGGGAAGTGGCCAACCCAGGTGGCTACAGTTCCACTCCAATGTTCAATGTCCTCACATTTCTCTCAGTCCATAGTCTCTCATAAAGTCCTTCGTCTCCTCCGGTGAGTCAAAGTAAAACTCTTGCTTGTGGTGCGTTATGCACAAGCGAACGGGGTACAGAACCCCAAACCTCACCCCTTACAGAGAGCAGCCTTGATGCAGTTGTACTCGGCCCTCCGCTTGGCCAACTCCGCTCCCAAGTCCTGATAGATCCGCAGCTCGCTCTCCTCCCAAGTGCATTTCTTGATCTACCTCGCTCACCTCAAGATCTTCGCCTTTTCAGCAACTGATGCGGCCTCTCCGCCATCACGCTCAGCGGCTCCCACACCTACGGCATACCCCCCCGGCGCCATGTGTGCTCGATCCACCATGAGAGGCCGGTCAAAGGCCCTCTCCCACTAGCTGCCAGTCCAGACCAGCTTTTGAATCCTGCAGACTCAGATCGAACGAAAGGCCATTTGTTCCCCTGACCTGATGGGCCAATTCCGAAACTAAGTATAGGTCTTTTAATGGTAGAAAATAGTCTAGAAAGTAGAGTTTATGCATGGGTAGTGATTTACTGTGTATAATAAATGTGTTTTAATTTGAATCTTACTAATTGGTGTGTTGAGTTATTGATCAGTACTTGAAATTGAACCTCGTGACGGTCGCATCCCGTAATGTGCAATCGTACCCCTCCCGCCGCGCTGCCCACCCTTCTACCCCTTCCTACCCCTCCTGGACCCCGCCGACGACCTCCTCAGCCGGGACCCTGCCTACGCCTGCGTCGCACGCCGATCCGTGCACCCCGGGGGTCCCCGCTGCTACTTCTGCGCATCGTGTTGGGTGCTCTGCTACACAGCGGAACCAACACGGTTGCGGAAGGTACAACTCAGTTTTATTACTAACAATATTAACATTTGTAAACTGGTTACTGTGGTTTGTTCATGACCCTCTAATCTGTGGACCCAGCCCTAACACTATCTTGGAGAGGCACTCAGTACAAGTTTACTGCGCGACCAACGCTCTGCCTCTTTTGGGACCGGCCTCTGCCCCACCACCTGTAGCACATTGACCAGCCAAGTTCAAGGACCAGCGATCACTACCAGAAGGACGAACCTCAACCTAGACCAACCAGACAACTTCCAGCCGCCACACGTGGGGAACCAGATAAAGGCCTTATCTAATCTGCACAGAGCCGGTCACTTGAAAGTTAAGTAAAGGTCATTTAAGCTGTTAGATATAGTCTAATGTGTAGTAGCGTGTAAGTTATTAAGTATAGAACCAATCCTATGTTTAATAATAAGCTATAATTGAACTAATATACTGGTTGTGTGGCCATTTGTCCAATACACGGAATGTACTTGCATCTTGTGGTATTAATAAAGATAGAAGTCAACAATAGAAAGGATATTATTAAACTAGAAAGAGCGCAGAAAGGATTTACTAGGATGCTCCCAGGGCTTGATGGTCTGAGTTATAGAAAGAGGCTGGATAGACTGGGACTTTTTTCTTTGGAGTGTAGGAGGCTTAGGGGTGATCTTATAGAGGTCTAGAAAATAATGACGGGCATAGATAAGGTCCCAAGGTAGGGGAGACTAAAACTAGAAGTCATAGTTTTAAGATGAGAGGGGAGAGATACAAAGGGGTCGAGAGGAGCAATTATTTCGCATAGAGGGTGGTGAGTGTCTGGAACGAGCTGCCAGAGGCAGTAGTAGAGACGTGTACAATGCTGTCTTTTAAAAAGCATTTAGATAGTTATATGGGAAAGTTGGGTATACAGGGATTAAGGGCCAAATGCGGGCAATTGGGACTAGCTTAGTGGTAAAAACTGGGCGGCATGGACAAGTTGGGCCGAAGGGCCTGTTTCCATGCTGTAAACCTCTGTGACTAGTCTGTGACTATGGTGAATGTCTGAGTGGCTTGCTGTGAGCTCTGTGCCCTGAGCTGTCTCCTGCTGGAATGAGCGGGAACTGTGGTGTTCCCCGTTTTATAGTGCGTGCGCTCTTGCTTGTGATTGGCTGTGATGTTGCGTGTGTATTGATTGGTCCGTTGATCTGTCCATCAGTGTGTATGTGTGTTTGCACCATGATGTTTATCTGAATATCATGACACTGCGGTCAGCAGAAGCACCCTCGCCAAAAATGCCTGGCCCGCACTGCCGTTTGTAAAGCCTGCAGTAAAAAGGGCCACTTAGCGGCTGTGTGCCAGGCCCGCGCAGTCGCTGCGATCGTGCCCACTATCGCCCCCTCCCCCACGCTTGGCACACAATGGGAGCTGTCATCTTCTCCTCCTGGGGCCATGTGCGACCAATGCGTGCCGCCATCTTGTCCCCCTTCGGCCACGTGCGCCACATGGGCGCCGCCATCTTATCCCGACCCCGCAATGTGCGCACTGTGGGAGCCGCCATCTTGTCCCCCACAGGGTCTCTGGACATCCCGACATCGGAACCGCACACACTCGCCACCCAAAGCATCCGATGGCTACCCGCAGCTCGCTTCGATGACACTGGACTAATCTCGCCCGCACAACCTGGCCACCGCGTCAACGACGGTGAAAATCAACGGCCACGCGACCTCGTGCCTGCTGGACTCCGGGAGCACCGAAAGCTTTGTCCCCCCAGATACGGTAAGGCGCTGCTCCCTCGTGGTCAACCCTGCCAATCAAAGGATCTCCCTAGCCTCCGGGTCCCACTCCGTCCCGATCCGAGGCTTCTGTACAGTCACCCTCACTGTCTAGGACGTAGAATTCAGTAACTTCCGCCTCTATGTCCTTCCTAATCTCTGCGCTGCACTCCTGTTGGGCCTGGACTTCAAGTGCAACCTCCAGAGCCTCACCCTCAAATTCGGCGGGCCCTTACCCCCACTTACCATTTGCGGCCTCGCGACCCTCAAGGTCGATCCCCCTCCCTTTTTGCCAATCTAACGGCGGATTGCAAGCCTGTTGCCACCAGGAGCAGATGGTACAGCACCCAGGACAAGATCTTCATCAGGTCTGATGTCCAGCGGCTGCTTAAGGTGGGTATTATCGAGGCCAGCAACAGCCCCTGGAGAGCCCAAGTGGTAGTGGTTAAAACTGGAGAGAAACACAGGCTGGTCGTGGACTACAGCCAGACCATCAATCGGTACACGCAGCTCGACGCGTACCCCCTCCCACGCATATCTGATATGGTCAATCAGATTCCGCAGTACCGGGCCTTCTCAACAATTGACCTGAAATCCGCCTACCACCAGCTCCCCATCCGGAAGTCGGACCGGCCATACACTGCCTTTGAGGCGGACGGTCCTCTACCACTTCCTTAGGGTCCCTTTCGGCGACACAAATGGTGTCTCGGTCTTCCAAAGGGAGATGGACCGAATGGTCGACCAGTACGGTTTGCAGGCCACCTTTCCGTACTTAGATAATGTCACCATCTGCGGCCATGACAAGCAGGACCACAATGCCAACCTCGATAAATTCCTCCGCACTGCCACTCTTCTCAACCTGACCTATAACAACACTCTTCTCAACCTGACCTATGTGTGTTCAGCACGACCCGGTTAGCCATTCTCGGCTATATAGTCCAAAACGGACTTCTCGTACCCGACCCTCATGGAGCTTCCCCTCCCCCACTGCCCCAACACCCTCAAACGCTGCCTGGGGTTCTTTTCCTACTACGCTCAGTAAATCCCAAACTATGCGGACAAGGCCCGCCCACTCATTCAGTCCACCCAATTCCCCCTCGCGGCCGAGGCACACCATGCTTTCGTCCGCATCAGAGCAGACATCGCCAAGGCTGGGATGCGCGCAGTGGATGAGTCACTGCCTTTCCAAGTAGAAAGCGACGCTTCAGACGTCGCCCTTGCCGCCACTCTAAACCAGGCAGGCAGACCCGTGGCATTCTTTTCCTGCACCCTTCATGCCTCTGAAATTCGACACTCATCCGTCGAAAAGGAGGCTCTAGCTATCGTTGTAGCTGTGCAGCATTGGAGGCATTACCTGTCCGGTAAGAGATTCACTCTCCTTACGGACTAACTGTCGGTAGCCTTCATGTTCAATAACACACAGCGGGGCAAGATCAAAAATAATAAAATCTTGCGGTGGAGAATCGAGCTCTCCACCTATAATTACGAGATTTTGTATCGCCCCGGTAAACTCAACGAGCCCCCAGACGTCTCCCGAGGTACATGTGCCAGCGCACAAGTGGACCAACTCCAGGCCCTACACAACAGCCTACACAACAGCCTTTGTCACCCGGGGGGTCACTCGATTGTACCATCTGGTCAAAGCTCGCAATCTGCCCTACTCCGTCGAGGAAGTAAGGACAGTCACCAGGGACTGCCAGGTCTGTGCGGAGTGCAAGCCGCACTTCTACTGGCCAGACCGTGCGCACCTGGTGAAGGCTTCCCGCCCCTTTGAACGCCTCAGTGTGGATTTCAAAGGGCCCCTCCCCTCCACCGACCGTAACACGTACATTCTCAGTGTGGTCGATGAGTACTCCAGATTCCCCTTCGCCATCCCATGCCCCGATATGATGTCTGCCACCGTCATCAAGGCCCTCAGCACCATCTTCGCTCTGTTCGGATTCCCCGCCTACATCCACAGTGACAGGGGATCCTCATTCATGAGCGATGAGCTGCGTCGGTTCCTGTTCAGCAGGGGTATAACCTCCAGCAGAACGACCAGCTACATGCCCCAGGGAAACGGGCAAGTAGAACGGGAAAATGGGATGGTTTGGAGGGCCGTCCAGCTGGCCCTACGGTCCAGGAACCTCCCAGCCTCTCACTGCCAGGAGGTCCTCCCTGATGCTCTACACTCCAACCGGTCACTATTGTGCACCGCCACTAATAACACACCCCATGAACGTGTTTTTACCTTCCCCAGGAAGGTTTTTACCTTCCCCACATCCGGGGTGCCACTCACGACTTGGCTCGCAGCTCCAGGGCCGGTCCTGCTCCATAGGCACGTCTGACTCCACAAGGCGGACCCGTTGGTGGACAAGGTTCACCTGCTCCACGCCAACCCTCAATATGCCTACGTTGAGTTCCCTGATGGCCGCCAAGATACTGTCTCACTCAGGGACCTGGCACCGTCAGGTTCCACCCTGACGCACCCCCCCCACCCATGCGCACACCCCCTCCCACCGCGCCAACATTGACCCCGCCAGATCACACCCCCCCCCTTTTCCGCACAAGAGGACGAAGAGGACTTCAGCACGCTCCCGGAGTTCCCCGATGACTGGCCAGCATCAGCACCGCCACCACCGCCATCGGTGCCACCCCCACCACCGCCAGCACCGGCCTCGCTGCCACCATTACGCCGATCCCAACGAAGCACCAAAGCATCGGACCGGCTGAACCTTTGACGGACTCCGGACCGTCAACATGGACTTTTTCTTTTTTTCTTACCACTGTACATAATTGCACTATTTGTATATAGTTTCACGTCACCCCCGCCGGACTCATTTTTAACAGGGGGTGAATGTGGTGAACCACTGTATTAGGGGATGTAAGGTAGGACCTGCACTACAGGTTTGCCGGTAGCTCCTGCCGGCTGGCTCCGCCCAGGGAGAACTGTAAAAATATGCATGACCTCCAGTGCCCTGCCATTTCGCCAGCTGCAGCAGGAGACGACACAAAGGTTGGTGGAATTGCGGATAGCGATGAGGACTGTCAGAGGATACAGCAGGATTTGGATTGTTTGGAGACTTGGGCGGAGAGATGGCAGATGGAGTTTAATCCGGACAAATGTGAGGTAATGCATTTTGGAAGGTCTAATGCAGGTAGGGAATATACAGTGAATGGTAGAACCCTCAAGAGTATTGAAAGTCAAAGAGATCTAGGAGTACAGGTCCACAGGTCATTGAAAGGGGCAACACAGGTGGAGAAGGTAGTCAAGAAGGCATACGGCATGCTTGCCTTCATTGGCCGGGTCATTGAGTATAAGAATTGGCAAGTCACGTTGCAGCTGTATAGAACCTTAGTTAGGCCACACTTGGAGTATAGTGTTCAATTCTGGTCGCCACACTACCAGAGGATGTGGAAGCTTTAGAGAGGGTGCAGAAGAGATTTACCAGAATGTTGCCTGGTATGGAGGGCATTAGCTATGAGGAGCGGTTGAATAAACTCGGTTTGTTCTCACTGGAACGAAGGAGGTTGAGGGGAGACTTGATAGAGGTCTACAAAATTAGGAGGGGCATAGACAGAGTGGATAGTCAGAGGCTTTTCCCCAGGGTAGAGGGGTCAATTAGTAGGGGGCATAGGTTTAAGGTGAGAGGGGCAAGGTTTAGAGTAGATGTACGAGGCAAGTTTTTTACACAGAGGGTAGTGGGTGCATGGAACTCGCTGCCGGAGGAGGTGGTGGAAGCAGGGACGATAGTGACATTTAAGGGGCATCTTGACAAATACATGAATAGGATGGGAATAGAGGGATACGGACCCAGGAAGTGTAGAAGATTGTAGTTTAGTGGGGCAGCATGGTCGGCACGGGCTTGGAGGGCCGAAGGGCCTGTTCCTGTGCTGTACATTTCTTTGTTCTTTGTTCTTTGTTCTATCTGACTGTAATAAAGCCACAGTTGTACCCAACTTTAGTCTTTGTGCAATTGATCGTGCATCACCGGAGGAGCAGGTTTTGGAGGAGGCGGTATGGGGGAAGTCCTGCGAATCATGTGCACATGTTCTGGGCATGTCCGAGGCTGAGGGATTTTGTCAGGGATTTGCGGATGTCATGTCAGAGGTCCTGGAAGGGAAGGTGACTCCGAGTCTAGAGTGGCAATATTTGGAGTGTTGGAAGATCCGGGAGCACAGGGCGGGGGGGGGGAGAGGGGCCAACGTTTTGGCCTTTGGCCCCTGGTGGCCCGGAGACGGATTTTGCTGGGTTGGAGGGACTCGGAGCCTCCAAAGTCGGGGTTTGGGTCAGTGACATGGCAGGGTTTCTCAGGCTGGAGAAAATCAAGTTCGCCTTAAGGGGTTCATTACAGGGGTTCATTAGGAGGTGGCAGCCGTTCATCGATTTCTTCAAGGAAAATTGACTATCGGGGGGGGGGGGGGGGGGGGGCATGGAAGTGACGAATAAGGGTAGGGAAACTAATGAAGGGAGAACCGTGAGATTGAGTAGTTACATGAACCATGATCGTTAGGGTTTAATCTTGGGGGGGAGGTAGATAAATGCCTCACTAAAATATTTGCTAAAAATAAAGTTTTAAGACAGTGCAGAAAGATCGATTCATTGTGATAATATAAGATGGGCTTGGCTGTTTTATAAACAAACTTTATTAAAAAAAAAGAAAAGAGAAGAATATTTAAACACTTAAATTTCAACTCGAGCGCTAACAGATTACAGGTAGCTTCCTTTTTAAAAAAATATATTTATTAAGGTTTTACATTGTTACACTGTACATAAAGATAGATGAGACGGTTACTGTTTACATGTTGTTGCTTTCGGCGCACTCCCCACCCCACCCCAACCCCATCCCCCCCTTAATTTTCTTCTTCAGCTGTTTCCAGTTTATCCTAGACCCTTTATTTCGTCATGGGTGGTTGTTTGGTGTTTGTCTGTGGGCACTGCCCTCCTTCTCCCCTCCTTCTCCTTGTCGCTTTGCCTCCTCTCCATTCTCTTCCGATCTTCCCCTCCTGTTGTCTGCTTCTTTTTTGGGGGTTCCTTTTCGTGTTGCCTTGTGTTGGGCCCGCTGGCTGCTGTTTGGACTCACACTGGCTTCCCCCTTGGTGTTTCCTCCCTTTTAGAAAGGGTGAGAACACCACTAGATGGAGCAAGACAGAAATGGAAGGATGAACTGTGGACCGAAGTGGGGTGGGGATTCTGGAGCGAAGCACTGAGCAGGGCCAACTCCATAATCCTCCTGCGCAAGGCTGAGCCTCATGCAGTTCAAAGTGGTGCACAGAGCGCACGCGACCAGAACCTGAGTGAACAGGTTCTTCCCGGAGGTGGAGGATAAATGTGAATGCTGCAAGGGAGGCCCGGCCAACCACACCCACATGTTCTGGACCTACCACAGACTTGTCGGGTTCTGGACAGCCTTCTTCGAGGCGATGTCCAAGGTTGAGGGGGTGAGGGCAGAACCCAGCCCACGAGTGGCTGTCTTCAGTGTGTCGGACCAGCCAGAGCTACACATGGGGGAATAGGGCCGATGCCCTCTCTTTTGCTTCCTTGATCGCCGCCGGAGAATCCAGCTCGGCTGGCGATCAGCAGCACCACCCACAGCTGCAGACTGGCTGGCAGACCTGTCGGAATTTCTCCACCTGGAGAAGATCAAATACACCATCCAAGGGTCAGATGAGGGCTTCCGAAAAGTGGGGGGCCCATTTGTCAGCCAGTTCCAAGAGCTTTTTGAGGCCAATAGCGACGAGGAAAAAAGGGGGGAGGGGGAACCAATGATGGCAGACAAGAGCGCACAAAGCTCTTTGAGGAACAAGGGGGGTGGGGGGGGAGGGGGAGGAGACAAGGAAGGAACCCAGGAAAATATCAGGAAGAGACATGGGAAAAGAGCGAGGGGGGTGGGAGCCCCCTCAGCGAAGCCACTGGGGTAACAGCAAAAGTCACAAAATGAAAGAAAGAATATAACAATACAACATCCAGGGCAAAAGATGGGGCCAGGATGGAGCCCAACTATCAACGGGAGTGGAGAAGGGGAGCAAGGAAAGGGAGAGGGCCGATAAAAGGGGTGCATGTAAAACAAGAAATGTTTCATTCTGTTATGTGTTTTATATGTCTAATTGTTAAATTGTTAAAATTGTAAAATGCCAATAAAAATATTTTTTTAAAATCCCTGCGGAGATGATACGGGACTGACTGGTATGCGGTGTCATGGGAGTGTACCTTTAAGAAATGGGTGTTTATCAAATAGCTGCAGTGATGTCATTGTGTGGGTGGAGCTGGGTGGTGTCTCTGGATTTTACTATTGTTTTGAGCTGGAAGCTGTCTGTAGCTTTATTTTCGTTTGAGGCACTTGAAAGCTGAATTCAGACAAGGAAGGTTCATTTAATCTCTTTCTATGTTAAAAGGAGTCCAGGTCACTTGATAATTAAAAAGTGATAACTGTCTTGTGTAAAGAACTTATACCTACTGCTTTGTTAAAAAGGGGGTATGGCTTATGGATGTTGTTAGGAAAGTTATTAAGGATTACATATAGAGTACTGTATCGGGGGGGGGGGGGTTATTTGTGTTGGTAGTTGATAAAATGTTTACAGTGTATTTATAAAATGTTAACTGAATTCATAGAATAAACATTGTTTTGTTCGAAAATACTTAAGGTCTCTGTTGCATAACACCTGGAAAGTAGGCCCTTGTGCTCCACATAACCAAAATCTATCAAAAGTCGTAGGTCAGGTAAACTCCATGATATACTTTGAAGTTTTCTAAACCCTGGCCTATAACAAATTGGGGGCTCGACTGGGATAAAAGTCTATCTTTCATGATTGGGTTGGCTTATGAACTTAAAGACAGTGAGGGATGAGCATATTTGTGTTTGCTTTTCAGGTGTGGTATTCCAGTTTAAGTAGGGAGAGTGTTGTGGACAATGGCTCTTTCAGAGGCTTTAGGGATGGAGAATGTCACACGCAGTACCTTACAAACAGAGACTAAAAACAGGCTTTTAGATTTGGCAAAAACATTGCAGTTAACATTACCTGACAGAATACAAACAGAGGTACCTACGGTGGTAGCTGCGCATTTAAAATTGCCTGAGACACAGTCAGACTCATTGGAAATGGCAAAAATTCAATTACAGATCAAGCAACTTGAACATGAAAAAGAATTAAAGCAGCTTACATACGAAATGAGAGAAAAAGAGAGAGAAAGGGAGATGCAGATCAGGGAAAAAGAAAAGGAGGGGAGAAGAAAGAAAAAAGGAAAGAATAGCCCTAGCAGAACAAAAAGAAAGAGAAAGGGCGATACAGATCAGGGAAAAAGAAAAAGAGAGAGAACGAGATAGAGAGGAAAAAGAAAAAGAGAAAGAAAAGGATAGGAACAAGAAAAAGAGACAGAGGAAAGGGAAAAAGAGAGAGAGTTTGAACTTCAGAAAATGGCCGTGAAACATGACAGTCAGTTAAAATTGGCAGACGTAAAGAAAAATGTATGGTCTGAGGAGAGTGATGAGGATAGTGAGTATGAGCGTCATAGCCGAAGGATTGGTGGGGATCTATTTAAATATGTCAATGCATTGCCAAGGTTTGATGAGAAGGAGGTAGAAGCCTTATTCATTTCATTTGAGAAGGTAGCTAAACAAATGAAATGGCCACAGGACATGTGGGTATTACTGATACAAACAAAGTTGGTAGGTAGAGCTAGTGAAGTGTTTGCATCACTATCAGAGGAGGTATCTGGGACGTATGAGGAGGTGAAAAAATCCATCTCAGGTGTATACAGACAAAGGTTTGGAATTTAAGGAAAGAATCTGGTCAAACATACATGGAGTTTGAAAGGCTCAAACAGAGTAATTTTGATAGGTGGATAAGAGCTTTGAAAATAGACCAAACGTATGAAGCTCTCAGAGAAATTATACTTTTGGAGGAGTTTAAAAATTCAATTCCTGATGTTGTGAGAACTCATGTCGAAGAGCAGAGGGTTAAAACTACGAAATTAGCAGCAGAAATGGCAGATGATTATGAATTAGTTCATAAATCAAAGTCTGGTTTCCGACATCAGTTTAGCCTGTGAGGGATAGAAACTGGGGAAAAGAGAAATACTCAAGTGGTAATCATAGAATTTACAGTGCAGAAGGAGGCCATTTGGCCCATCGAGTCTGCACCGGCACCCTACCCAAGCCTACACCTCCACCCTATCCCCATAACCCAGTAACCCCACCCAACACTAAGGGCAAGTTTGGACATTCAGGGCAATTTAGAATGGCCAATCCACCTCACCTGCACATCTTTGGATTGTGGGAGGAAACCGGAGCACCCGGAGGAAACCACGCACACATGGGGAGAACGTGCAGACTCCGCACAGACAGTGACCCAAGCCGGGAATCGAACCTGGGACTTTGGAGCTGTGAAGCAATTGTACTAACCACTCTGCTACCATACTGCCCAATGGTAAAGGTAAAGGGGATCTGATGGGAGATAATAAGGAGAGTGTACCTCAGATTTAAAAAGAAATCCAGGAGGGTGGAAGAGAAATGAAAAGTTTCAAATGTTTTCACTGTAATAAACTAGGCCATGTAAGTCACAGTGTTGGTGGTTGAAGAAAAGCACTGGGAAGGCTGATGTGGTAAAACAGGATAAGCCATGGGATTTGTTAAAGTGGGAAAGGAAAGCCCAAGTGAAGCGAAGGAGGTGCCAAAGATTGTACAGCCTGATCAAGAGGTGATTGATAAGAAGGTGCCAGATCTCTTTAAAGAATTTACTTTTGTGGGTAAAGTTTACTCATGTGTATCAGGAGGAGTAGGTAAGAAGTCACAATTTTAAGATATCCAGGAGCTAGTCAATCTTTAATGGTAAGAGATGAGGAGTTATGTAGTTTGGTAGAAATATTGCCAGAAAAGATAATAATATGTAGAATTCAGGGTGAGAAAAGTAGTGTTCCATTATATAAGGTAAGGTTGGAAAGTCCAGTGAAGAGTGGTGAAGTGGTAGTAGGAATAATAGAGAAACTATCTTGTCCAGGAATACAGTTTATCTTGGGTAATGATATAGCTGGATCGCAGGTGCGAGTGATGCCTACTGTGGTTGAAAATCAGACAACTGAGGTGTTGAAGGGCGAATATCCTGGGATTTTTCCTGATTGTGTAGTAACAAGGTCGCAAAGTCACAGGTTAAGATAAGAGGAGAAATCAAAGCGTGAAGATGAAGTTGAAGTTCAATTATCAGAAACAATTTTTGATCAGATGGTTGGAAAAGAACAAGAACAGGTGGAGGATAGGGCAGATATGTTTAGCTCAGGAAAATTGGCGGAGTTACAACAGAAAGATATAGAAATAACGGATGTATCAGAAAGCAGATACGGAAGAGGAATCAGCGTGTTTACCAGTGTTATTACCGTAAAAGCGATGTCTTGATGAAAAAATTGAGACATTTACATAGGCAGGTGGATGAAAAGTGGGCAGAAGTAGTATTGCCGGTAGGGTATGGAAAGGAGGTGTTGCGAGTTGCACATGAGGTACCAGTGGGAGGTCATTTGGGAGTAAGGAAAACTCAAGCTAAAATCCAAAAACACTTTTATTGGCCTGGACTACATAAAGATGTAGTTAAATTTTGATGATCATGTCACACATGTCAAATGATAGAGAAACCTCAAGCAGTGATAAAACCAGCACCCTTAATACCCATTCGAGCATTTGAGGAACCTTTTTCAAGGGTTCTAATTGATTGTGTAGGACCTCTTCCTAAAACAAAAAGTGGGAATCAATATCTTTTGACTATAATGGATGTGTCTACTAGGTTTCCAGAGGCCATTCCAGTGCGCAATATTACAGCTAAAAAGATTGTGGAGGAGTTACTTAAATTCTTTACTCGATATGGACTACCCACAGAAATATAATCGGATCAAGGATCAAATTTTACCTCGTGGTTATTCAAGGAAGTTATGGATAGCTTCGGGATAAAGCAATTTAAAGCAACTGCGTACCATCCAGAATCGCAGGGAGCGTTAGAAAGATGGCATCAGACATTAAAGACAATGTTGAGAACTTATTGTCAAGATTATCCAGAGGATTGGGATAAAGGAATTCCATTCGTACTGTTTGCAATTGGGGATGCACCTAATGAGTCCACCAAATTCAGTCCTTTTGAACTAATTTTTGGTCATGAGGTAAGAGGACCACTTAAATTGATTAAGGAAAAATTGGTGGGTGAGAAATCGGAAATTACATTATTGGATCACATGTCATATTTTAGGGAACGATTAAATAGAGCAGGTGAATTGGCTAAACAACATTTAAAAGTTGCACAACATGTGATGAAACGGGTAGCAGACAAGAAATCCAAAGTTTGTAGTTTTGCCGGTGGAGATAACATTTTAGTATTGTTACCAGTGGTAGGTGAACCTTTAAAAGCAAGGTTTTGTGGATCTTATCAAATTGAAAGGAGATTAAGTGAGGTGAATTATGTGATAAGAACGCCGGATAGAAGGAAAACTCACCTAGTGTGTCATGTGAATATGCTGAAAAGGTACTTTGAAAGGGAAGGAGAACAAAAGGAGGAGGTTTTAATGATTCTAACTCAAAGCGACAAACCAAATCCAGATGACTCTGAATTTGACATCTCTCAAATTAAATTGGAAAATGAGGATGTTCTTAAAAATTGGGATAAATTGTTGAGTTACCTGTCATGTGGGTGTAACTTTAAGAAATGGGTGTTTATCAAATAACTGCAGTGATGTCAGTGTGTGGGTGGAGCTGGGCTGTCTTTCTGTCTTTTACTTTCGTTTTGAGTTAAAAAGCTGCTTTGTGGTTCTGTTTTTGGTTTTGTTTTCAGAGTTGGAGAGTTGCATTCAAAGCAAGAAGATGTTCTGATCTCTCTCTCTACAAGCTAAAGAATGTCTCAAGCTCACTTGATGATTTCAAAGTAATACCTGATTCTGTAGAGAATCAGAGGAAAAACGAACTGACCGGAAAGAGTTATTGATATCACATGGGCAAGTTTGTGGAGATAAGTTGGGAAGTACTAAAATGGCTATACATGATGTAGATGTGGGAATGCTGTTCCAATTAAACAACATCCATATAGACTTGACCCTTTAAAATTGGCAGAAGTTAACAAAGACATTTAAATAATGCTTAAAAATGACATAATTGAAGTGGGTTGCAGCCAATGGAGCTCACCCATAGTGATGGTACCAAAACCAGACGGTACCCAAAGATTGTGTGCAGACTATAGAAAGGCTAATGCAGTTACAAGAACGGACTCTTATCCTATCCCACACTTGGAGGATTGCGTTGAGAAAGTGGGACAATCAGCTTTTATTTCCAAACTGGATTTACTTAAAGGTTACTGGCAGGTACCTTTATCCGAAAGGATGAAGGAGATGTCAGCTTTTGTGACTCCAGGTGGTATACGGGCTTGGAGGGCCGAAGGGCCTGTTCCTGTGCTGTAAATTTCTTTGTTCTTTGTTCTTTGTATATCAATTTAAAGTTATGCCCTTTGGCATGAAAAACACTCCAGCCACATTTCAATGGTTAACTAACAAAGTTGTTTCAGGATTACCCAATTGTGCTGTATACGTCGACAATCTGGTAATTTTTAGTCAGGCATGGAAAGAACATTTGAAGCATCTGTTGGTGTTATTCGATCGTTTTCAGGAGGCGGGTTTGGTGGTAAACCTGGCCAAAAGTGAATTTGGAAAAGCCCAAGTCACTTTCCTTAGCCATACAATTGGACAGTGTCGAATGGTCCCACGGGATGTGAAAACAAAAGTTATTGGGGAGTTTCCAATACCCTCGACCCGAAGGGAAATAATGCAATTTCTTGGAATGAGTGGATTTTACCGAAAATTTGTGCCAAATCTTTGCAGCATGATTGCTGCAATGACGGACTTGCTCAAGTAACGTAGTAAATTTCAGTGGACAGCAAAGTGTCAACAGGCATTTGACGGCCTAAAGGCTGTGATAACCAATGCTCCTGTGTAGGAGAATTACAAGAGGCTCTGTGATCGGATTGAACTAAAGTACCTGACCTTAAAGAGAAATGCCGAGGCATAGAGAAATGGATGGATCGTGCAGAGACCTTCTTGTCCAAAGATACTGTCAATCAAGAGGGATTCCAGTTGCAGGAAGAAGAACTAAAATTGTCTATGTTATTAGTAATGATTGCCTGCTTTGTTTTGTTACAAAAAGTATATTTACTGTCAGTATTTCTTAAAGGAAAGTGAAAAGGTGAAAAATGAAACCATCTTGAAGTTGATGGTTTATTTTTTTTGGGGGGGGAGGTGTCATGGGAATGTACCTTTAAGAAATGGGTGTTTATCAAGTAGCCACAGTGATGTCATTGCGGGGTGGAGCTGGGTGGTATACTTTGGAGCTTTCTAAACCCTGGCCCATAACCATAATTAAATAGCAAAATTAAACTCTGGATCAATGGTCGCCCCTTGGAAATTGAAGTGGACACTTGAGCTGCCATCTCCATTATAGGAGAACAGACCTTCAGCTGCCTCCAAAAGGCCTCCATGTCCCTGGGCCAGGCTGTCTATATACACAGAGGAGCCTCTTCGAATTGTAAGAACCACCGTGACTCCCTCGATTCACTCAACAGTCAGACACCCCCCAGCAGTTGTGCAAGGACCAGGACCCAGTCTCCTGGGCAGAAATCTGATTGGACTGGCAGCAAACTTTATTCTAAGGCTGTGCCCCCGGGTCCTAGTCTCCCCTGCTAATGGAAACAACTTCCCTACGTCCACCCTATCTAAGCCATTCATTATCTTGTAAGTTTCTATTAGATCTCCCCTCAACCCCCTAAACTCCAATGAATATAATCCCAGGATCCTCAGACGTTCATCGTATGTTAGGCCTACCGTTCCTGGGATCATCCGTGTGAATCTCCGCTGGACCCGCTCCAGTGCCAGTATGTCCTTCCTGAGATGTGGACCTGTAAAGATTTAATCACCTGCTAATGGTCGCATTCCAAGCATTGTTTGGCATCTTTGAATTTGTCTGTATATGTGTTTCTGGAACAGACCTCTTCATTCACCTGAGGAAGGAGCAGCGCTCCGAAAGCTAGTGACATCGAAACAAACCTGTTGGACTTTAACCTGGTGTTGTAAGACTTCGTACTGTCCTTCCTGAGGTGTGGGGCCCAAAATTGCTCACAGTATTCTAAATGGGGCCTAACTAATGCTTTATAAAGCTTCAGAAGTACATCCCTGCTTTTATATTCCAAGCCTCTTGAGATAAATGACAACATTGCATTTGCTTTCTTAATTACGGACTCAACCTGCAAGTTTACCTTTAGAGAATCCTGGACTAGGACTCCCAAGTCCCTTTGCACTTCAGCATTATGAATTTTGTCACCATTTAGAAAATAGTCCATGCCTCTATTCTTTTTTCCAAAGTGCAAGACCTCCCACTTGCCCACGTTGAATTTCATCAGCCATTTCTTGGACCACTCTCCTAAACTGTCGAAATCTTTCTGCAGCCTCCCCACCTCCTCCATACTACCTGCCCCTCCACCTATCTTTGTATCATCGGCAAACTTAGCCAGAATGCCCCCAGTCCCGTCAGCTCGATCGTTAATATATAAAGAGAACAGCTGTGGCCCCAACACTGAACCCTGCGGGACACCACTCGTCACCGGTTGCCATTCCGAAAAATAACCTTTTATCCCAACTCTCTGCCTTCTGCCTGACAGCCAATTGTCAATCTATGTTAGTACCTTGCCTCGAATACCATGGGCCCTTATTTTACTCAGCAGTCTCCCGTGAGGCACCTTATCAAAGGCCTTTTAGTCTGGCAATTCCACCTAACCTGCACATCTTTGGGTTGTAGGGGGTGAAACCCATGCAGACATGGGGAGAATGTGCAAACTCCACACGGACAGTGACCCAGAGCTGGGATCGAACCCGGGTCCTCGGCGCCGAAAGCAGCAGTGCATAGGCTGTCGTAAAGAAACATGTCCACAAATCATCCATGGATCAAAAATACAACAGCAAAAATAAAGGAGAGGGGAAATAAGGGATTAAAATAGGAACAAATGGGAAGGACCCTTATACATTGGTGTGCAGCAATTGTTCAGTGCGTAATGGAAAATATCCTGAAGGACTGCCTAAGATGGAGTGTACCGAGATGATGTGTTAATCACAGAAGCCACCGACCAAGGTCACCTGGATAAACTTAGAGGAAGTCCTACTTTAATGTTTGCCACATACCAATCGGTCCAGGAGCACATCCGACATGGACGTCCGCCTCAAGCGGGAAAGGTGCTTGATTCAGGTGGGCGAGGGAACATGCCTTGACAAGGACGGCCTGCACCCTGTAGAGATCAAAGTGAAGGCCATAAAAGGGGCACTGGCCCCGCAAAGGAAGACGGAATTGAAGTTAGTTCCTCAGCCTCATTGACTATTATGGGAAATTTATCCCCAATCTGGCCACCTTTGACACGTAGCTAAAGGAAAAACAGAAGTGGTCATGGCAGGCTCCACAAGACGTAGTCACGAAAGTGAAGCAACGGCTGCTGTTGTCCAACGTCTTAGCGCACTGCGATCTCACAAGACCGCTGGTGCTGACGTGTGATGCCTCTCTGTACAGAGGAGGGGTAGCCCTCTCCCATTGCTGAGACAATGGCATTGGGTGACTGATTGCATGTGTGTCGCGGAGTGGCGCAATTCGTAAATCAGAAAAGAATGGCCTGGCTGCAATGTTCGGAGCAAAGAAATTTCATCCGTGCATGCGCCAGCCGGCTCCTTTGTGACAGTCACAGACTGTGAACCACCGTTGGGCCTTTATGTGGACAAGGCGATCCCACCATTGCCTCAGCTCAGATCCAATGCTGGGCACTATATTTTTGGTGATTTATGGGTACTCCTTTGAACACTGCCCAAGAACACACATCACCAATGCCAAAGCCCTGAGTCGACCACCACTGCCCCACAAGCTTGCCACCGTCCCCCCCAGCCAGTAATGTACAAACTTATCATGATTTTAAGCTTTATGGGCACTATAAGGTCATGAGACCATAAGATATAGGGACAGAATTAGGCCAATCGGCCCATCGAGTCTGCTCCGCCATTTAATTATGGCTGATATGTTTCTCATCCCTATTCTCCTGCCTTTTCCCCATAACCCCTGATCCTCTTATTAATGAAGAACCTATCTATCTCTGTCTTAAAGACACAGAGATTTGGCCTCCACAGCTTTCTGTGGCAAAGAGTTCCACAGATTCACAACCTTATGGCTGAAGAAATTCCTCCTCATCTCTGTTTTAAAGGCTTGTTTCTTCAGTCTGAGGCTGTGCCTTCCTCCTAGTGGAAACATCCTCTCCACATCCACTCTATCCAGGCCACGCAGTATCCTGTAAGTTTCAATAAGATCATCCCTCATCCTTCTAAACTCCATTGAGTACAGACCCAGAGTCCTCAAACGTTCCTCATGCGACAAGCTCTTCATTGCAGGGATAATTCTTGTGAACCTCCTCTGGACCCTCTCCAGGGGCAACACATCCTTCCTTAGATACAGGGTGGCACGGTAGCACAGTGGCTAGCAGTGTCGCTTCACAGCTCCAGGGTCCCACGTTCGATTCCCGGCTTGGGTCACTGTCTGTGCGGTGTCTGCACATCCTCCCCGTGTGTGCGTGGGTTTCCTCCGGGTGCTCCGGTTTCCTTCCACAGTCCAAAGATGTGCAGGTTAGGTGGATTGGCCATGACAAATTGCCCTTAGTGTCCAAAGGGGTTGGGTGGGGTTGGTGGGTTACGGGTATGGGGCGGAGTCCTGGGCTTAAAATGGGGTGCTCTTTCGATGGGCTGAATGGCTTCCTTCTGCACTGTAAATTCTATGTAATCTATGTAAAAACTGTTCACAATATTTCAAATGGGGTCTGACCAGAGCCTTATACAGCCTCAGAATTACATCCCTGATCTTATATTTTAGCCCTCTGGACATGAATGCTAACATTGCATTTGCTTTCCTAACTGTTGATTGAACCTGCACGTTAACCTTAAGAGAATCGTGGACAAGGACTCCCAAGTCCCTTTATGCTTCTGATTTCCGAAGCCTTTTCCCATTTAGAAAATAGTCTATGCTTCCATCTTCCTTCCAAAGTGCATAACCTCACACTTTTCCATCTGTATTGTATTCCATCTGCCACTTCTTTGCCCACTCTCCTCTCCTGTCCAGTCCCTTCTGCAGCCTCCCTACTTCCTCAATCCTACCTGTCCCTCTACAGATCTTTGTATCATCTGCAAACTTAGCAACAGTGCCTTCGCTTCCTTCTTCCAGAACATTAATGTAAATTGTGAAAAGTTGTGGTCTGTAGCCATCTAAAATGGCCACCTGCAAATGACCATGGGAATTTAGGTCAACTCGGACACAGACAAGTACACAGCCTCTGTGTATTGTGCAAAGAAGCCAGACCTGACCAAAACTTGCACCCCTTAAAAGTCAATCATCATTTCCACCAGGACAATAGAGTTTGAATCAAGGAGCTACAACAGTAGCAGACTAACCGGCGCCACTTCCCCTTATTTGGAAAGGCCTACATGCCTGGGAAAATGATAGCTATGACCCGTCCAGCCACCGAGGTACCTACCCCCTAATTGGCCAGGATCAATGAGGGTGATCGAAACCCTATCGATTAGAGCTGGAGATAGGACCGCCCAAAAGGGCACAAAAGAGAAGAAGGATAAGAAGCCCTGCGCGCTAGGATCGGCCTCTTTTGGACCGGCCTGTGTGCGACCAATTGCAGCATATCAACCAGCCAAGTTCAAGGACCCGTGATCGCTACCTGAAGGACCAGCCCAGCCGAGACAAATCTGAAGACTTCCGACCGACCCACGTGGACACAGATGAAGGCCTTATCTCCCGCACAGAGCCGGACACCCTGAAGTTTAGTAAAGGTCATCTTAGTTATTAGGTTTAGTTTAGTGCGTAGCCGTGTGAATCATCGCATATAAAATAAGTGTATTTGTTAATAAACTGTTTTTTGGACTACTATACTGTTTGTGTGGTCATTTGGTTAATATAAGAAACAGCTTGTGGTTCGCATAGAAATAAAAAAGGTCAGCATTTATTGGCGACTCCGCTGGGACCTCGATTAGAAGAGACTTTGTTCCTCCGAGAGAGAGTCCACATTTTTGAATTAAATTGGAGAAAAGAAAAACGAACCACAAGAGTAAGTTTCATATTGACCAAGTAACCAAATTTCGGAAGTGTGCACTAACCACATGCGTAACTACAGGGAAGGGTAAGGTAAACTCGTCAGACTTGCATGCAAATCTAGAGGGATTGTGAACCGGAATATAGCCGTAAACTGTACACGTTGTTCGATCGACTCCTTATTCCCCCTGTTCCAAATTATAAGTAGAGAAGGGATGGCAGCGCAAATGTTAGAGAAGATGATGAATCCACAGCACCAACCCGAGGTCACAGTAGTCGACAAATCAGAGCAGTGCCCCATATGTGAGGATGTATTGAGAACGTAGTTAAAGGGGAAAGGATGGCCCCTTTGGTCGAATTTTTGTGCAAATACTGAGTCAGGTCCAGGAAAGATAGGACAAACTTGGTGGGAGAATTTATGTGAAGTCTATAAGAAAAATGCAGTAAAGTTCAGAAAGCCAATGGCAATAGTGTGCTACTTGGCACAGTTGCGAGGCACCGAGGAGGTCAGCGAGACGCTCCGCAGACAGTTGTAGAGAAGGAGGAGGAGAATGAGGGAAACAGTAAAGAAAGCGAGAAAATTATTGAGGAACTCCGGGAGAAGTTAGCCGCTAAAGACAGGGAAATCGCCGATGTTAAATGCGCCTACCAGTCTTGCATAGTACACCTTAGCAGCTTCCAGACCCAGTACGACAAGGCCTATCAAGACACACAGCGCGCAGTCTTGGTAAGAGAGGAGACTGAACACCAGGTCACTCGATTAACAAAAAAATGCTCCGATTTACAGGCAGCTTTAAGAGCGCTCCACCCGTCCACTAAAGAACAAAGGCAGAGTACCGTTTGTTGTGTTGGGTGTTCCGATACACAAACGAACCAACGCGGTTGTAGATGGCACAACTCTGTTTTATTATTCAGTACAATAATAACTATTAACTTCTGGCTGTGGTTCTTACTTCACCAGTTAACCTGTGGACCCAGCCCTAGCACTATCTTAGTGAGGCACTCAGCACATGGTGTATGTCTGAGTGGCGCGCTGTGAGCTCTGAGCTGTCTCCTGCTGGAATGAGCGGGAACTGTGGTGTTCCCTGTTTTATAGTGCGTGTGCTCTCACTGGTGATTGGCTGTGATGTTGTGTGTGTGTTGGTTGGTCTGTGTGTGTGATTGCACCATGGTATGCTGCTGTGGATATCATGACACCGCTGACCACGCTAAATGCCAGCGAAAGGTAGATAAGCTCCAGTCGTTACCTTCCGTTCACAATGGTTTTATATTTACCTTCGGGATAGACGAGACAGATGAAGAAGAGATGGCAGATTGGGAAGAGTTAAAGGAAAGCGCGCACATGTATGCAAAGAGAACAGAGAGTCAAAAACAACCTCCACGCATCCCAAAACGAAAGGCACCAGCAGCACCGGCTGCACAGGTCGCACCAACCCCTACAACTGCCCCGACACCCATGAATCCAGTCACCACGGAAAGATTGATAAGGGATCAGGCAGGTTCAGATACCACCTACGTCACCACACTTTCGGTTCCCCAGTTAAGGGACGCTTGCACTAAAATCACTCCATTTCAGCCCACCACAGACCCACATAGCTTCTTTGAGGAGGTGCGCCAACAAAAGGTTATGTACGGATTAGATGAGAGAGAGGAGGTAAAATTGATAGTAATGAGTCTCAGCCACTCGGCACGGTCAGCTTTGCCAGGCCCCCAAAACGCAGGAGGAGGAACCCTAGAGGAAATGAAGGCCGCAATATTAGACACTATCGGACACAACAAAGGGGATCCGTAAACAACTGCAGACAAAAGAAAGGGGAACACCTGACCGCCTTTGCCGGTCGCCTCTGGAGACATTTCAAGGCAGTATATGGAAATTTAGACCATGCTCACTTAGATGACCAAGACACCACTAAATGGTCCCGTACTTTAGTTCCACATGCCACTGAAGCAGGTAAAAAGGCTTGCGCAAATTATGACCCAGCAGATATCACATACAAAGAACAAAAGAACAAAGAACAAAGAAAAGTACAGCACAGGAACAGGCCCTTAGGCCCTCCAAGCCCATGCCGACCATGCTGCCCGACTAAACTACAATCTTCTACACTTCCTGGGTCCGTATCCCTCTATTCCCATCCTATTCATGTATTTGTCAAGATGCCCCTTAAATGTCACTATTGTCCCTGCTTCCACCACCTCCTCCGGTAGCGAGTTCCAGGCACCCACTACCCTCTGTGTAAAAAACTTGCCTCGTACATCTACTCTAAACCTTGCCCCTCGCACCTTAAACCTATGCCCCTAGTAATTGACCCCTCTACGCTGGGGAAAAGCCTCTGACTATCCACTCTGTCTGTGCCCCTCATAATTTTGTAGACCTCTATCAGGTCACCCCTCAACCTCTGTCGTTCCAGTGAGAACAAACCGAGTTCACTCAACCGCTCCTCATAGCTAATGCCCTCCATACCAGGCAATATTCTGGTAAATCTCTTCTGCACCCTCTCTGAAGCCTCCACATCCTTCTGGTAGTGTGGCGACCAGAATTGAACACTATACTCCAAGTGTGGCCTAACAGGTTCTATACAGCTGCAACATGGCTTGCCAATTCTGATACTCAATGCCCCGGCCAATGAAGGCAAGCATGCCGTATGCCTTCTTCACTACCTTCTCCACCTGTGTTGCCCCTTTCAGTGACCTGTGGACCTGTACACCTAGATCTCTCTGACTTTCAATACTCTTGAGGGTTCTACCATTCACTGTATGTACCCTACCTGCATTAGACCTTCCAAAATGCATTACCTCACATTTGTCCCGATTAAACTCCATCTGCCATCTCTCCGCCCAAGTCTCCAAACAATCTAAATCCTGCTGTATCCTCTGACAGTCCTCATCGCTATCCGCAATTCCACCAACCTTTGTGTCATCTGCAAACTTACTCATCAGACCAGTTACATTTTCCTCCAAGTCATTTATATATACTACAAACAGCAAAGGTCCCAGCACTGATCCCTGCGGAACACCACTAGTCACAGCCCTCCAATTAGAAAAGCATCCTTCCATTGATACTCTCTGCCTTCTATGGCCTAGCCAGTTCTGTATCCACCTTGCCAGCTCACCCCTGATCCCATGTGACTTCACCTTTTGTACTAGTCTATCATGAGGGACCTTGTCAAAGGCCTTACTGAAGCCCCTATAGACAACATCCACTGCCCTACCTGCATCAATCATCTTTGTGACCTGTTCGAAAAACTCTATCAAGTTAGTGAGACACAACCTCCCCTTCACAAAACCATGCTGCCTCTCACTAATACGTCCATTTGCTTCCAAATGGGAGTAGATCCTGTCTCAAAGAATTCTCTCCAGTAATTTCCCTACCACTGACGTAAGGCTCACCGGCCTGTAGTTCCCTGGATTGTCCTTGCTACCCTTCTTAAACAGAGGAACAACATTGGCTATTCTCCAGTCCTCCGGGACATCACCTGAAGACAGTGAGGATCCAAAGATTTCTTTCAAGGCCTCAGCAATTTCCTCTCTAGCCTCCTTCAGTATTCTGGGGTAGATCCCATCAGGCACTGGGGACTTATCTACCTTAATATTTTTCAAGACGCCCAACACCTCGTCTTTTTGGATCTCAATGTGACCCAGGCTATTTACACACCCTTCTCCAGACTCAACATCTACCAATTCCTTCTCTTTGGTGAATACTGATACAAAGTATTCATTTAGTACCTCGCCCATTTCCTCTGGCTCCACACATAGATTCCCTTGCCTATCCTTCAGTGGGCCAACCGTTTCCCTGGCTACCCTCTTGCTTTTTATGTACGTGTAAAAAGCCTTGGTATTTTCCTTAACCCTATTTGCCAATGACTTTTCGTGACCCCTTCTAGCCCTCCTGACTCCTTGCTTAAGTTCCTTCCTACTTTCCTTATATTCCACACAGGCTTCGTCCAGCCTTTTAGCCCTGACAAATGCCTCCTTTTTCTTTTTGACGAGACCTACAATATCTCTCGTTGTCCAAGGTTCCCGAAAATTGCCGTATTTATCAGATAGCGATGAGGACTGTCGGAGGATACAGCAGGATTTAGACTGTTTGGAGACTTGGGCGGAGAGATGGCAGATGGAGTTTAATCCGGACAAATGTGAGGTAAGGCATTTTGGAAGGTCTAATGCAGGTAGGGAATATACAGTGAATGGTAGAACCCTCAAGAGTATTGAAAGTCAAAGAGATCTAGGAGTACAGGTCCACAGGTCATTGAAAGGGGCAACACAGGTGGATTAGTACTTGGAACTATGATGTTACACACCCTTCTGAGGTGTGTAGAGAAGGTAGTCAAGAAGGCATAAGGCATGCTTGCCTTCATTGGCCAGGGCATTGAGTATAAGAATTGGCAAGTCATGTTGCAGCTGTATAGAACCTTAGTTAGGCCACACTTGGAGTATAGTGTTCAATTCTGGTCGCCACACTACCAGAAGGATGTGGAGGCTTTAGAGAGGGTGCAGAAGAGATTTACCAGAATGTTGCCTGGTATGGAGGGCATTAGCTATGAGGAGCGGTTGAATAAACTCGGTTTGTTCTCACTGGAACGAAGGAGGTTGAGGGGAGACCTGATAGAGGTATACAAAATTATGAGGGGCATAGACAGAGTGGATAGTCAGAGGCTTTTCCCCAGGGTAGAGGGGTCAATTACTAGGGGGCATAGGTTTAAGGTGAGAGGGGCAAGGTTTAGAGTAGATGTACGAGGCAAGTTTTTTACGCAGAGGGTAGTGGGTGCCTGGAACTCGCTACCGGAGGAGGTGGTGGAAGCAGGGACGATAGTGACATTTAAGGGGCATCTTGACAAATACATGAATAGGATGGGAATAGAGGGATACGGACCCAGGAAGTGTAGAAGATTGTAGTTTAGTCGGGCAGCATGGTCGGCACGGGCTTGGAGGGCCGAAGGACCTGTTCCTGTGCTGTACATTTCTTTGTTCTTTGTTCTATCCTTCTTCCTCACAGGAACATGCCGGTCCTGAATTCCTTTCAACTGACACTTGAAAGCCTCCCACATGTCAGATGTTGATTTACCCTCAAACATCCGCCTCCAATCTAGGTTCTTCAGTTCGCGCCTAATATTGTTATAATTAGCCTTCCCCCAATTTAGCACATTCACCCTAGGACCACTCTTATCCTTGTCCACCAGCACTTCAAAACTCACTGAATTGTGGTCACTGTTACCGAAATGCTCCCCTACTGAAACTTCTACCACCTGGCGGGGCTCATTCCCCAATGCCAGGTCCAGTACAGCCCCTTCCCTAGTTGGACTGTCTACAAATTGTTTTAAGAAACCCTCCTGGATGCTCCTTACAAACTCTGCCCCGTCTAAGCCCCTGGCACTAAGTGAGTCCCAGTCAATATTGGGGAAGTTGAAGTCTCCCATCACAACAACCCTGTTGTTTTTACTCTTTTCCAAAATCTGTCTACCTATCTGCTCCTCTATCTCCCGCTGGCTGTTGGGAGGCCTGTAGTAAACCCCCAACATTGTGACTGCATCCTTCTTATTCCTGATCTCTACCCATATAGCCTCACTGCCCTCTGAGGTGTCCTCCCGTAGTACAGCTGTGATATTCTCCCTAACCAGTAGCGCAACTCCGCCACCCCTTTTACATCCCCCTCTATCCCGCCTGAAACATCTAAATCCTGGAACGTTTAGCTGCCAATCCTTCCCTTCCCTCAACCAGGTCTCTGTAATGGCAACAACATCATAGTTCCAAGTACTAATCCAAGCTCTAAGTTCATCTGCCTTACCCGTAATACTTCTTGCATTAAAACATATGCACTTCAGGCCACCAGACCTGCTGTGTTCAACAACATCTCCCTGTCTGCTCTGCCTCAGAGCCTACTGGCCCTATTCCCTAGTTCTCCCTCAATGCTCTCACCTTCTGACCTATTGTTCCCGTGCCCACCCCCTGCCATACTAGTTTAAACCCTCCCGTGTGACACTAGCAAACCTCGCGGCCAGGATATTTATGCCTCTCCAGTTTAGATGCAACCCGTCCTTATATAGGTCACACCTGCCCCGGAAGAGCTCCCAGTGGTCCAGATAACGGAAACCCTCCCTCCTACACCAGCTGTTTAGCCACGTGTTTAGCTGCTCTATCTTCCTATTTCTAGCCTCACTGGCACGTGGCACAGGGAGTAATCCCGAGATTACAACCCTAGAGGTCCTGTCTTTTAACTTTCTGCCTAGCTCCCTGAACTCCTGCTGCAGGCCCTCATGCCACTTCCTGCCTATGTCATTAGTACCAATATGTACAGCGACCTCTGCCTGTTTGCCCTCCCCCTTCAGGATGCCCTCTACCCGTTCGGAGACATCCTGGACTCTGGCACCAGGGAGGCAACATACCATCCTGGAGTCTCTTTCAAGTCCACAGAAGCGCCTAACTGTGCCCCTGACAATAGAGTCCCCTATGACTATTGCTCTTCTGCACTTTGACCCTCCCTTCTGAACATCAGAGCCAGCTGTGGTGCCAATGCTCTGGCTGCTGCTGTTTTCCCCTGATAGGCTATCCCCCCCGACAGTATCCAAAGGGGTATACCTGTTTGAGAGGGGGACAACCACAGGGGATTCCTGCACTGACTGCCTGCCCTTTTTGGTGGTCACCCATTTCTCTGCTTGCACCTTGGGTGTGACCACATTTATATAACTGCTATCTATGACGCTTTCTGCCACCTGCATGCTCCTAAGTGCATCCAACTGCCGCTCCAACCGAACCATGCGGTCTGTGAGGAGCTCCAGTTGGGTGCACTTTCTGCAGATGAAGCCTCCCGGGATGCTGGAAGCCTCCCGGACCTGCCACATCTCACAGTCAGAGCACTGCCCCCCTCTAATTGACATTGCGTCAATTAATTAGTAAATTAAATTTAAAAGTTAAAAAAAAAAGTTACTGTTAACTATATGTTTCCTTGCACGCGATTTCTACTATAAATGTGAAATACAATGAGATTTGGGTACTCAGATGCCTATCTAGGGCATGGGAACAGTCCCTTCAGGATCAGATGGATCAGGACGGAATAGAAGCCACAATGTACCCAGTTAGAACTAGCCAGGAACCTGCATGGACAAATGAGGGCATAAGAGAGGAATACTACCCCCGAGAACAGCACCCCAGAGCACAAGGCCTAACCCACGCACCACGAGGTTCATGTTACAATTGTGGACAAGTAGGACATTTTGCCCGCGATTGCAGACAAAACCCCCACACAATCAACGACCCCAACAGCCCAACCCCCTACCCAGAAACAATAGACCAGACCACGATCGCCAGCCATGACAGCTAGAAGGCAACATTTGCCCCATGCACACCATAAACGCCCGCTCAGACAACCTCGTTTGTAACTCCTTAGATTGACGGTGTCCGGAGTCTCCAAAATGGGTCTGTGACACGCGCTGGGATAATGTCGGACGACCGGTAGTCACAGGCACAGTCCTGGGACAGGCAGTTGATTTTCTCTGGGACACAGGAGGGTCCCGCACCACACTAAACTCCTCAAACCTGTTCCAAAAAACATTCTGGCCCACCACAGATACCATTACACTCAGTGGATTCACAGGCCACATGCAAGATGGATACATCGCAGCCCCCATACCCGTCCAGATAGGAAATGTAACCACTAAACACCCTGTTGTTTTAGTCGACCTACCCCCAACCGCAGAACACATCCTAGGTATAGATTTCATGAACTCTCATAACCTCTCCTTCGACCCTGTAAACAAGTGTGTCTGGCAGATGCCCAAAACAGCCAGAGCCCCCGCCACGCTCTCAGTAGGAGATTACGAAAACAGGATTTGCTCAGTAGGGGACTATTGGTTTAACCCTTTGGCAATTAGCACAGACGTCACCATTAAACAGGTACTCGCCACACACAAAGGTGCGTTTGCCCAGCACAAGCACGACTGTGGGCAGATTCCTGGCACAGTTATGATTTCAGGTCCCGACCCCAAACCTCAGAAGCAGTACGGATTCCCACAGCAGGCTGAGAGCGAGTTTTTAAAAGTCATTAACAGTCTGTTAAAGCAAGGAGTGATTTGACCCGTAGCTTCCACTAACAATGCCCCGATTTGGCCCGTAAAGAAACCAGACGGTTCATGGCCACTCACAATTGACTATTGCGAATTAAATAAAGTTACCCCTTTAACAGCCCCACCATTGCCACGGGTCCCACGACCATGCTTAAAAAGGGAGTGCAAGCAAAGTATTTCACCATGCTGAATATTAGAAATGGTATTTGGACCATTCCCCTCGACCGAGCTTGCCAATATAAATTTGCGTTCACTTTTCAAGGCCAACAGTACACGTGGACGTGTCTTCCCCAAGGATTCCATAACTCCCCCTCCATTTTCCACAGACAGCTAGCTGCTGGTCTCTCTAAATTCTCCCGCCCCGAATGCCTAGTTCAGTATGTAGACGACCTGCTCCTGCAAACCGACACCAGGGAAGAGCACGTGGCTCTATTGGCCAAATTACTAACCCTGCTCCAATCCATCGGATGTAAGGTAAACCCCAAAAAAGCACAGATACTGAGGGAAAAGGTATTCTATTTAGGCACCATTATCACCCACGGCAAACGCGAGATTGAACAGAAGCGAATTGACTCTATTGTGAAATTGTCCCTGCCCTGTAATGTAAGTGCACTCCATTATTCCTCGGTTTAGTGGGATACTGTAGAAATTACATAGATGGTTTTGCCACCAAGGCTGCCCCACTCTCAGAGCTTCTGAAAAAGAACACCCCATGGAATTGGCTTCCCCAGCATACAGACGCCATAGACGATTTAAAACGCGCCCTCGGCACAGCTCCCGCTTTACAAGTTCCCGATGCCGACTTGCTCTATGCCATAGAGGTAGCAACCACTGCCCGAACCCTCTCAGCAGTGCTCCTACAGGAACGCCATGACTGATTGGACCTGGTAGCCTATGCCTCTGGAGTTTTAGACCCCGTAGACCCCGTGTGAACGACACTTGCTTGCAGTCTTTTAGGCAGTTCAGTAATTTGCTTATATCACAGGCCTCAACTCAGTCACGATCTTGACCGAGCACCCCCCCACTCAACTGTTGTTAGACGGCAGACTAAAAGATAGTTCAGTTGGCCAGATCAGAGCAGCTCGCTGGACACTCTTTCTACAAGGCAGAGATATTTCTGTCAAATGCACCAAGACCCACACAGTTTTGGCAGACAATTTGCAATATGCAGGGACCCCACATGAATGCCAGATAATTGCAGCCAACCCCCACACACTGGACCCTTTGTTCCCAAGTCACTACAACAACATGTAGACTGTGAGAAACAAAGTTCCCAAGTGTGGTAAACCACTGTTGCATCTATGTTAGGTGATGTATGGTAGGACCTGTACTACAGGTACGACGGTTGTCCCTGCCTGCTGGCTCCGCCCAGTAGGCGGAGTATAAATATGTGTGTCCTCCGTGCAGCAGCCATTTCTCCAGCTGCTGTGGGAGGCCACACATCTTAGAGCAATAAAGCCTCAGTTGTATTCAACTCTCGTCTTTGTGCAATTGATCGTGCATCACCAAGACACAGGGGACACAGTTAAAATCTATGCAGATGGCTCCTTCACTGTTGAGGATGGTGTAAGAATCACTGGATGCGGGATTTATATGGAGGATTCACAGGGACGCCCACTAGAAGAGGTATCTTTAAAATTGCCCGGCCACTTAGGTTCGCAAGCAGCAGAACACGCAGCCATAGCTTATGTAGTTGATCACTTTTCCAACGCCTGCGGACATACACTCAGACAGCTTGTATGTTTGCAACAGTTTGACCAACTTCATCCCACTATGGTTGTAGAGGGTTGTTTTTCAAACTGGAGGCCTGTGACCAGTGGTGTGCCTCAGGGATCGGTGCTGGGTCCACTGTTATTTGTGATTTATATTAATGATTTGGATGAGAATTTAGGAGGCATGGTTAGTAAGTTTGCAGATGACACCAAGATTGGTGGCACAGTGGATAGTGAAGAAGGTTATCTAGGATTGCAACGGGATCTTGATCAATTAGGCCAGTGGGCCGACGAATGGCAGATGGAGTTTAATTTAGATAAATGTGAGGTGATGCATTTTGGCAGATCGAATCAGGCCAGGACCTACTCAGTTAATGGTATGGCGTTGGGGAGAGTTATAGAACAAAGAGATCTAGGAGTACAGGTTCATAGCTCCTTGAAGGTGGAGTCGCAGGTGGACAGGGTGGTGAAGAAGGCATTCGGCATGCTTGGTTTCATTGGTCAGAACATTGAATACAGGAGTTGGGACGTCTTGTTGAAGTTGTACAAGACATTGGTACGGCCACACTTGGAATACTGGGTGCAGTTCTGGTCACCCTATTATAGAAAGGATATTATTAAACTGGAAAGAGTGCAGAAAAGATTTACTAGGATGTTGCCGGGACTTGATGGTTTGAGTTATAAGGAGAGGCTGGATAGACTGGGACTTTTTTCCTTGGAGCGTAGGAGGCTTAGGGGTGATCTTATAGAGGTCTATAAAATAATGAGGGGCATAGATAAGGTAGATAGTCAACATCTTTTCCCAAAGGTAGGGGAGTCTAAAACTAGAGGGCATAGGTTTAAGGTGAGAGGGGAGAGATTCAGAAGGGCCCAGAGGGGCAATTTCTTCACTCAGAGGGTAGTGAGTGTCTGGAATGGGCTGCCAGAGGTAGTAGTAGAGGCGGGTACAATTGTGTCTTTTAAAAAGCATTTAGATAGTTACATGGGTAAGATGGGTATAGAGGGTTATGGGCCAAGTGCGGGCAACTGGGACTAGCTTAATGGTAAAAACTGGTCGGCATGGGCTGGTTGGGCCGAAGGGCCTGTTTCCATGCTGTAAACTTCTATGATTCTATGGGAATCCCGAGGTTTTGTACCCGCCGATGGAAAACCCCTACCCTCTGCCCCTTTACTGAAACACATTCTTAAAGAAGCCACTAGCTGCACATACGGCGTCATTAAAGTAAAGAACCATCACCGCACTTCCCCATCCGGTAATTGCAAGGCCGCCACCTTAGCTAAAGCTGGATCATGCAACGCTCACTTCTGGCAACCACCCGAAGGCGAACAGATGCATTCAATCCACGTTTCCCAAACCAATATTAAAGATTTATCCCAAGCCCAGAAAGCAGATGACTCCCTTAAACAGGTACTGAACAGCACCTACCCAGCCCCCTATGATAAATGGAAGGACACACTCACAATACAGGACGGCATAGTTTTAAAGGATGGAATTTATGTGGTCCCCACCCAAGACAGAAACCAGTTAATCTACCAATTCCATGACGGACACGGACATCACAGAATAGACACCAACATTGCCCATTTAAGATCTTTGTGTTCGTGGCCCGAATTGAAAAGCGATGTCAGACATTATGTTGAGAATTGCCGCATTTGTGCTCAGAACATTCCAGAACTTTATGCAAAGAAGGGACAATTGAGACACACCCGACCTGTAGAAGGCCCCTGGACGAATCTGCAAATCGATTACATTGGCCCCCTCTCCCCCTGCAGAAATGGTTTCAAGTACGTGCTGGTTGTTATAGATACATTCACAAAATGTATCTATAAGCATTCCCCACACGTTCAAACACAGCAAAGGCCACCGCTAAAATTTTGACCCAACAGATATTTACGCGCTGGGGTCTTCCATGTAGCATTGAGTCACATCAAGGTTCCCACTTCACCGGCAGGGTAATGCAAAGCGTTATGACTATTTTTGGCATCAAACAGAAATTCTACCCCCAATCCAGCGGTGTAGTACAGCGCTTGAATCGCACTTTAAAAACAACCATCAGGAAGACGGTCCAGCAGAACAATTCCACTTGAGACACAGTACTACCCTTTGCTCTTATGTTTATCAGGAACACTGTTTCCAGTTCCACAGGTTTCACCCCCACACCCTTATGACAGGGAGACCCATGAAAGGCATTGAATATTTATTAGGGCTTGATTTGGCAAATCCCGCAGTAACCGCTCTCACCCATGAAAAAGCAGTTCAACAGGTCACAGAGAATTTTAAAGTGGCACAGCTAGCTGCTGCTGTCCGAATAGGCGCTAGAAAAAAGAAGAGTAAAGCCAGCTTTGACAAAAAGATTCACCCCATAGAATACAGTCGGCCAGCAAGTTATGATCTCGTTGTACAACCCCAGCTCCTTCCTATCCCCTAAATTCACAGGCCCCTACTCTATTTCTGACAAAGTAAGCCCCTCCGTGTACAAAATAGACTGGGGTCTATTGGTATCCTAATGGTAAGACTAGTTGGTTCCACATCAACTAACTCAAAGTCTATGGATCACAACGTAGCCACGCCCACCACTTAACCTTGGGAATGGGAGAGGATGACGCTCTGCCCACTGATGATTCAGCCGACGCCCACTCCAACCCTTCCCTTCATAATGACACCTATCCCTCGATTCCGCCCATACTCTCAGGTTTCAACCTCGCATTTGACTCTGATACGCGCCTCCCGGAATTGACTGACATCCCTGACAGCTGGTGTGATCTCTCCGCCATCAGCTAACCTCGCCCCCGGAACGACGTCTTGAATTTCTTCGACCCTTTCAATGACCGCCCCCACCTACCGACTGATCCTCTGCCCACCCCCAGCAACACTGCTTCCACTTCACCAGTCCCCGATCACCCTCCATCACGCCACTACCCCGCAACTCCTTTTTGGCACCGTGCCAATTCCTGCAGGTTGGTAAGACATGACGAATCATACCATCCACACGCCTAAGCGACTAACGCCGGAAATCTGCAGACCCCAGTCTGGCAGCCAGGAGAAGAGAGCACCGAGCCCCTCTTGGGCAATGATTTAACGCAATTGCTGCACGCAAATATCTGAGGTGTCCAGATGATGGGAAACGGACACCCAAGAATTAAGGTGTCCTAATTTCTGATGGAGTCTGCCCGTTTTCCTCTTTCTACCTTATCTTCCTTCTCAAAACATGGTTTAATTGATGTCGGCCTGACACCCAGTTTCTTTACACAGTCATAGTTACTCTTCTCACAGAGACATATGATGTGGCCTACTGACCAATGGCCATTAAAGATCGTTGGATCTCACATGACTACAAATTCTTTCCGCTCATTTCGGTCACCCAGGTAGGGAGTCACGGCACTGATCCCCGCCCTACCTGAGGGCCCCAGGATTGTCCAGTCAAATGAAGCTCGGGTAGTGGAGTAACGACACTAACCCCCGCCCTACCCGGGGATCCCACCCATTCTTGTCCCGCAGCGACCCACACACACCTCATGTTCCCTTCATGCTCCCCGGAATGGTTTACTACACGCTACAATGATCTGGGCAGGTCTTGAATCTTCCTTTCGCTCCACTCTCTGAACTCTTACTTCTTTCACATTTCTTAAGACCCCTTCGGGTCACTTCCACATGGTATTTACACTTAAAAACACAATGGTTGCTGATCACTGCTGCTACCTCTGAGCCCCGGGACGACACTTTATGAAACTGGCTGCCCTAAAATTCGGCTAGTTAAGCAAAGCCTCAACCTCCCATGGTTGTTCATAAAGGTGGAGTCTGGTCGAAGAAAGTATCTGCCCACTCCTAGCATCGACCACAAAGCTGTGAGACTCTTGAACGATTGCATTGCAGCACTTGAATTAGTAACTCTTGCAATTTTTTTTTGAAACAAAATGAGGGAGTCACACATGGTGACAATCATAAAGGGAAATTGGAACTAAGAGAGAAAGACTAATACACACAAAGAAAATTACAGCACAGGAACAGGCCCTTCGGCCCTCCCAGCCTGCGCCGATGCGCAGGTAATCACAGATATTAACCAACGACAATGACATGACACTATGCTTGATTCCCTTATACACATAATCAGAGTAGGACATAAGCCAGTCCCAAACGCCACCACACAACAGATCACCTCCAGTCAGGATACCACCCAACAACTGTTAGAGATCGAGACCGAAACCCTCACCTGGTGGGAACACATTGCAAAATGGAACCCACTCTCATACATAGTAGAGGCCCTCCTCCTGATTGCGATAATACACATAGTCGCCCTCACACTCCAACTTCGTAAATGGACGGCAAAAGCCCCCCCGCCCCCCTATATGCACAGTTCAAGCCCCCTTCTTTGGAATTCAATAAAGCTATCATAAGAATGTATTACTTACAATCAACTGTAACAACTGCTGCTAAAATGTGCCATTTATGCCATTTGTGCCTCTGTACTGATGAAATAGGATAAGGAATGTGGTGCTGCTGTTTTAAACATTTTCTGTTGTAAATAAGTTTGTTATGTAGAAGCAGCAGCAGGAGTTTAGTTTCGAAAGTTTAGTTAGAAACCAACTGTTTTATGTGAATTTAATTTAAAATATTTTATATGAATCAAATTTTAGGAATGAAATAGCTATTCGTAGTGAATTGATTTAATGAATGTATGTAATAATGAATTAGGTAAGATTGTGCAATAACTTTAGGACAGAGCAGAGTATGACCTTTACTGACCTAAAGGGTGACCAAACCAACAAGACAGATATGGGATCAATACTGCGATCCACCATGCTTTGCGTTCAGGATCAAGAGGACGGAATGTAGCCATCTAAAATGGCCACCTGCAAAGGACCATAGGAATTGTGTTAAACTCGGACACAGACAAGTACACAGCCTCTGTGTGTTGTGCAAAGAAGCCAGACCTGACTGAAACTTGCACCCATTAAAAGTCAATCATCATTTCCCCCAGGACAATAGAGTTTGAATCAAGGAGCTACAACAGTAGCAGACTAACCGGCGCCACTTCCCCTTATTTGGAAAGGCCTACGTGCCTATGACAATGATAGCTAGGACCCGTCCAGCCACCGAGGTACCCACACCCTAATTGGCCAGGATCAATGAGGGTGATCGAAACCCTATCGATCCATTGGAGCTGGAGATAGGACCGCCCAAAAGGGCGCGAAAGAGGATAAAAAGTCCTGCGCACTAGGGATTGGCCTCTTTTGGACCGGCCTGTGTGCGACCAATTGCAGCATATCAACCAGCCAAGTTCAAGGACCCGCGATCGCTACCTGAAGGACCAGCCCAGCCGAGACGAACCTGACGACTTCCAACCGACTCACGTGGACACAGATAAAGGCCTTATCTCCCGCACAGAGCCGGTCACCCCAAAGTTAAGTAAAGGTCATCAGGTTTAGTTTAGTGCGTAGCCGCGTGAATCATCGCATATAAAACAAGTGTGTTTGTTAATAAACTGTCTTTTGGACTAATATACTGGTTGTGTGGTCATTCAGTCAATATAAGAAACAACTTGTGGTTCGCATAGAAATAAAGAAGTCAACAGGTCCCAGCACAGACCACTGAGGCACACCACTAGTCACCGGCTGCCATCCTGAAAAAAAACCCTTTACCCATTTCTGCCTTCTGCCAGTCAGCCAATCCTCTATCCATGCCAGTACCTTGCCACTAACACCATGGGCTCTTCACTTATTTAACAGTCTCCTATATGGCACCTTGTCAAAGGCCTTCTGGAAATCTAAATAAATCACATCCACTGGTTTTCCTTTGTCTAACTTCCTTGTTACCTTCTCAAAGAATGCTAACAGATTTGTCAGACATGACCTCCCCTTGACAAAGCCCTGCTGACTCAGTCCTATTTTACCATGCACTTCCAAGTATTCCGCAATCTCATCTTTAATAATGGACTCTAAAATCTTACCACCAACCAGAATCAGGCTAACCGGCCTATAATTTCCCCTCTTCTGCCTCCCTCCCTTATTAAACAAGCAAGCTCTCGTTAAGCCAGCTTTTCTCCTTAACCAATCACAGACCGGCTCTCTTGAAGCCATCTTGTCCCTTTACCCAATGAGGGACAAGCTCTGTGAAAGCTCTGTAAAGATCCCATTGCCAATGTGTTGAGTGGTGTGAAGAATAAAAGCTTTTTTGAATGCTACTGTTTTTATTAATTCTCCATTCAGTTTAAAGTGCACAACCTATTTTCCCAGCACAGGCGCGTCCTCCAGTGTCGAGCATCTGCAAGCGGTTGGGGGAGAGTGGGGGCGGTAGTCTGAAACCTGGCTCTCTGTGCAGACTGATGGTTTCCCTGTGGGCGCTACCTGTAAAGAGAGAGGGGGATGACAGTGAACTGACAGTCTACAATGCGATATCTGACACGCTGGTCCAAGCTTGTCATCTACACAAGATCGTAGATACGGCGGAGAGGGAGAGGGAGAGAGGGAGAGGGAGAGAGGGAGTGGGAGAGGGAGAGGGAGAGGGAGAGGGAGGGGGAGGGGGAGGGAGAGAGGGAGGGGGAGGGAGGAAGGAACGAGGGAGGGAGCGAGGTGGAGGGATAGTGATGCATGATCAATTGCACAAAGACTAAAGTTGGGTACAACTGTGGCTTTATTACAGTCAGATGCGAGGCCTCCTGCTGCAGCTGGCGAAATGGCAGGGCACTGAAGGTCATGCATATTAATACAGTTCTCCGTGGGCGGAGCCAGCCGGTAGGAGCTACCGGCGAACCTGTAGTGCAGGTCCTACCTTACATCTCCTATTACAGAGGTTCACCACATTCACCCCCTGTTAAAAATGAGTCTGGCAGGGGTGACGTGAAACTATATACATTTAGTGGAATTATGTACAGTGGTAGGGAAAGAAAGGTCCATGTTGACGGTCCGGAGTCCGTCAAAGGTTCAGCCGGTCCGGTGCTTTGATGCTTCGTTGGGAGCGGCGTAACGGTGGCAGCGAAGTCGGGGCTGGCGGTGGTGGGGGTGGCACCGATGGCAGTGGTGGCGGTGCTGAAGCTGGCCAGTCACCGGGGAACTCCGGGAGCGTGCAGAAGTTCTCTTCGTCCTCTTGTGCGGAAAAGGGGAGGTGGGTGGTGCTCTGGTGGGGTAAATATTGGCGGCGCGGTGGGAGGTGGGTGGGGGCGCATTGGTGGCGGTGTGTGTTGGGGTGGAACCTGACGGTGCCAGGTCCCTGAGTGGCGGCCGTCGGGGAACTCAACATAGGCATAGGGTTGGCGTGGACCAGGTGAACTCTGTCCACCAAGGGGTCCGCCTTGTGGAGTCGGACGTGCCTACAGAGAAGGACCGGTCCTGAAGCAGCGAGCCAAGTCGGCAGCGACACCCCGGATGTGGACTTCCTGGGGAAGGTAAAAACACGTTCATGGGGTGTGTTATTAGTGGCGGTGCACAATAGTGACCGGATGGAGTGTAGAGCGTCAGGGAAGACCTCCTGCCAGCGAGAGGCTGGGAGGCTCCTGGACCATAGGGCCAGCTGGACGGCCCTCCAAACCATCCCATTCTCCCGTTCTACTTGCCCGTTTCCCCCGGGGTTGTAGCTGGTCATCATGCCGGAGGCTATACCCCTGCTGAGCAGGAACTGACGCAGCTCATCGCTCATGAATGAGGATCCCCTGTCACTGTGGATGTCGGCGGGGAAACCGAACAGAGTGAAGATGGTGCTGAGGGCCTTGATGACGGTGTGTTTCTAACTTTTGGTTGGTTCAATTGGCTCTGTTTTATAACCTTTGCTCTAGAGTCGCCAGGTATCTTTATGATACCGCCACGAGGTTCAAGTTCAAGTAATGATCAATAACTCAACACACCAATTAGTAAGATTCAAATCAAAACACATTTATTATACACAGTAAATCACTACTCATGCATAAACTCTACTTTCTGGGCTATTTCTATTACTAACAGGCCTATATTTAGCTTCGGACTGGCCCACCAGGTCAGGGGAACAAATGGCCTTTTGTTCAGGTCCTGAGTCTGCGGGATTCGAAAGCTGGTATGGACTGGTAGCTAGGAGCGCCTATCTCGTAGCGAGCGTTGACTCGAGACTTACTTGCTTGGAGGCAGCTTGGGCAGTTCACTCTCAAGGGTTGATTCGCTGCTGAGTGACCCTGCCAAGAAGGACGATTTGAACTTGGGGGCTTTACTTTATAGTCCCCAGGGGCTTCCCGCCCTTCGGGGCGGACCCCGTACCTGGTTCCAAGTGATTGGACTACTTTCCGATCACTTGGATCGATTTCTCCAATGCTGGAGCGGTTCCCTGATCGCTGGGCGGTCCCTAAGTGTGTGTTGGCCTTCCTTTGTCTTGGCTCCTGCTGGCAGCGAGGAGTCTGGCTTGGCTTTGTTTGCCTTTACTGTTGTCATTGTGCCTGGGAATCGCACATTACTATGTAGATGGCTGCTACATTACTATGCAGATGGCTGCTGGTTTCAGTGCTGTCTGGTTCCTTACAGGTTTCAATATACATGATTCCTGTATTTGCTAGTCTTTGCCTGTGTTGGCTGAATTTCCCTTCAGCCTTTTGCGGTGCTCCATTTTAAGTTGGGAAGTGGCCAACTCAGATGGCTACAGGTGGCAGACGTCATATCGGGGCATGGGATGGCGAAGGGGAATCTGGAGTACTCATCGACCACACTGAGAATGTACGTGTTACGGTCGGTGGAGGGGAGGGGCCCTTTGAAATGCACGCTGAGGCATTTAAAGGGGCGGGAAGCCTTCACCAGGCGCGCACGGTCTGGCCGGTAGAAGTGCGGTTTGCACTCCGCACAGACCTGGCAGTCCCTGGTGACTGTCCTTACTTCCTTGACGGAGTAGGGCAGATTGCGAGCTTTGACCAGATGGTACAATCAAGTGATCCCGGGTGACAAAGGCTGTCGTGTAGGGCCCGGAGTTGGTCCACTTGGGCGCTGGCACATGTACCTCGGGAGAGGGTGTCTGGGGCCTCGTTGAGTTTACTGGGGCGATACAAGATCTCGTAATTATAGGCGGTGAGCTCGGTTCTCCACCGCAAGATTTTATCATTTTTGATCTTGCCCCGCTGTGTGTTATTGAACATGAAGGCGACCGACCGATGGTCCGTAAGGAGAGTGAATCTCTTACCGGACAGGTAATGCCTCCAATGCCGCACAGCTTCAACGATAGCTTGGGCCTCCTTTTCGACGGATGAGTGTCGAATTTCAGAGGCATGAAGGGTGCGGGAAAAGAATGCCATGGGTCTGCCTGCCTGGTTTAGAGTGGCGGCAAGGGCGACGTCTGAAGCGTCGCTTTCTACTTGGAAAGGCAGTGACTCATCCACTGCGCGCATCCCAGCCTTGGCGATGTCTGCTCTGATGCGGGCGAAAGCGTGTTGTGCCTCGGCCGCGAGGGGGAATTGGGTAGACTGAATGACTGGGCGGGCCTTGTCCGCATAGTTTGGGATTTACTGAGCGTAGTAGGAAAAGAACCCCAGGCAGCGTTTGAGGGTGTTGGGGCAGTGGGGGAGGGGAAGTTCCATGAGGGGGCGCATGCGGTCGGGGTCGGGCCCGAGAAGTCCGTTTTGGACTATATAGCCGAGAATGGCTAACCGGGTCATGCTGAACACACACTTCTCTTTGTTGTAGGTCAGGTTGAGAAGAGTGGCAGTGCGGAGGAATTTATCGAGGTTGGCATCGTGGTCCTGCTGGTCATGGCCGCAGATGGTGACATTATCTAAGTACGGAAAGGTGGCCCGCAAACCGTACTGGTCGACCATTCGGTCCATCTCTCTTTGGAAGACCGAGACCCCATTTGTGACACCAAAAGGGACCCTAAGGAAGTGGTAGAGGACCGTCCGCCTCGAAGGCAGTGTATGGCCGGTCCGACTTCCGGATGGGGAGCTGGTGGTAGGCGGATTTCAGGTCAATTGTTGAGAAGACCCGGTACTGCGCAATCTGATTGACCAGATCAGATATGCGTGGGAGGGGGTACGGGTCGAGCTGCGTGTACCGATTGATGGTCTGGCTGTAGTCCACGATCATCCTGTGTTTCTCCCCTGTTTTAACCACTATCACTTGGGCTCTCCAGGGACTGTTGCTGGCCTCGATAGTACCCTCTTTAAGCAGCCGCTGTACTTCAGACCTGATGAAGGTTTTGTCCTGGGTGCTGTACAGTCTGCTCCTAATGGCAATGGGCTTGCAATCCACAGTTAGATTGGCAAAAAGGGAGGGGGGATCGATCTTGAGGGTCGCGAGGCGGTAAGGGGGGTAAGGGCCCGCCGAATTTGAGGGTGAGGCTCTGGAGGTTGCACTGGAAGTCCAGGCCCAACAGGAGTGCAGCGCAGAGATTAGGAAGGACATAGAGGCGGAAGTTACTAAATTCTACGCCCTGGACCGTGAGGGTGACTGTACAAAAGCCTCGGATCATGACGGAGTGGGATCCGGATGCTAGGGAGATCCTTTGATAGGCAGGGTTGACCGCGAGGGAGCAGTGCCTTAACGTATCTGGGTGAACGAAGCTTCCGGTGCTCCCGGAGTCCAGCAGGCACAACGTCGCGTGACCATTGATTTTCACCGTCGTCGACGCGGTGGCCAGGTTGTGCGGGCGAGACTGGTCCAGCATGATCGAAGCGAGCTGCAGGTAGCCATCGGATGCTTTGGGTGGCGAGTGTGTGCGGTTCCGATGTCGGGATGTCCGGAGACCCTGTGGGGGACAAGATGGCGACACCCATGGTGCGCACATTGCGGGGTCGGGACAAGATGGCGGCGCCCATGGTGCGCACATTCCAGGGTCGGGACAAGATGGCGGCGCCCATGGTGCGCACATTGCGGGGTCAGAACAAGATGGCGGCGCCCATGTGGCGCACGTGGCCGAAGGGGGACAAGATGGCGGCGCCCATTGATCGCACATGGACCCGGGAGGAGAAGATGGCGGCTCCCATTGTGCGCCTGGCGTGGGGGAGGGGGCGATAGCGGGTGCGATCGCAGTGACTGCGTGGGCCTGGCACACAGCCACGAAGTGGCCCTTTTTACTGCAGGCTTTACAAACTGCAGTGCGGGCCGGGCAGTGTTGGCGGGGGTGCTTCTGCTGACCGCAGAAGTAGCAGCGGGGACCCCCGGGGAGCGCGGATCGGCGTGCGGCGCAGGCGTATTGGGAAGGCAGGGCCCCGGCTGAGGAGGTCATCGGCGGGGCCCAAGAGGGGTAGGTAGGAGTAGAAGGGTGGGCAGCGCGGCGGGAGGGGTAGATTGTACGTTACGGGATGCGAACGTCATGGAGAGCGCCAAGGTGTTCGTCTCCGCCAGTTCGAGCGTGGCCCCTTCCTGTAATCATTCTCGGATGCGGTCCGACGCAATCCCCGTCACGAAGGCATCGCGCATGAGGAGATTTGTGTGTTCGGCGGCCGTAACGGCCTGACAGTCACAGTCCCGGATGAGTGGAATTGGGGTCCGCCAGAAGTCTTCGATGGACTCACCAGGTAGTTGCGAGCGGGTGGCGAGTACATGCCTGGCGAAGAGCGTGTTCGCCCTCTGCGCGTAGTGTTCCTTAAGGAGTTCCATTTCTTTTTGTAACTCGTGGCGTCTTGGATCAACGGGAACACGCTGGAGCTCAGTCTGGAGTACAGGACGTTTATCTTCTGAGCCTCCGTTGGATTGGGGTCCGCAGCCTTGATGTAGGCCTCAAAACATGCTAGCCAGTGAGTAAAGTCTTTCCTGGCATTGGGCGAGTGCGGATCCAGCTGCAGGCGATCAGGCTTAATTCTGATATCCATTCTGTGGAAAATCTGACTGTAATAAATTGATGCACGATCAATTGCACAAAGACTAAAGTTGGGTACAACTGTGGCTTTATTACAGTCAGATGCGAGGCCTCCTGCTGCAGCTGGCGAAATGGCAGGGCACTGGAGGTCATGCATATTTATACAGTTCTCCCTGGGCGGAGCCAGCCGGCAGGAGCTACCGGCGAACCTGTAGTGCAGGTCCTAGCTTACACCTCCTATTACAGTGGATCACCACAGATAGAAACAGGGGCGGAGAAAGAGGGCGGAGTATGGATGGGGAGCAGGAGGGATGGCGGGAGGGGAAGAGGGAGGGGGGAGTGAAGGACGGAGGGAGAGAGGGAGGGGAGGATGGGGGAGGGAGGGGAGGGAGAGAGGGAAGAACAGAGGGAGAGAGCGAGGGAGAGAGGGAGGGGAGGATGGGGGGAGGGAGAGAGGGAAGAACTGAGAGAGGGAAGAACAGAGAGAGGATGGGAGAAAAGGAGGGAGGTGGGAGAGTGGGGGAGGGGGTGAGAGGGAGGGCGGGGCAGAGAGGGAGGGTGGGGCAGAGGGGGAGGGAGGGGCAGAGAGGGAGAGTGGGGCTGATGGAGTGAAGGAAGGGAAGAGAGAGGGAGGAGGGGAGAGTGAGGGAGGCGGGGAGAGTGAGGGAGGCGGGAGAGAGAATGGGAGGGGGAGAGAGATGGAAGGAGGGACAGAGGAAGAGAGGGAGGGAGAGAAAGGTGGAGGGTAGAAAAGGGGAGAGGGATGGAGCAAGGGCACGGAGGCGGCGAGGAGGAGGGGATGCAGAGGAAGTGGGAGCAGAGAGAAGGAGAGAGGGGAGGGACAGGAGGGAGGAAGGGGTTGAGGTAAGAAGGAACAGTAGGATTAAGGAAGGAGACTGAGAAAATGAAGCCTTGGCGAGAGAGACAGATAGTGACGCAGAGAGAGAGTGGAGAGGGTGCCCTGTTTTCCCATACCTAGTGATCCAGTGGGACACATCGCTTCCCACAAGGACCAAAATTGCAGCATTCCATGGGAGGAGCACATTGTTGATTGTCACAAGGCTGAAAGGGGCAGGTATGCACAGTGACAGATAAAGATTTGCAATCATTTTCCTCCAGGACCATTGGACATTCTTTGAACTGAACTGATAGAGAAAAAAATAGAAATTCATCATTGATGGGCATCGAACATTGCCACACTCCCTCAGTACTGACCCTCTGACAGTGCAGCACTCCCTCAGTACTGACCCTCTGACAGTGCAGCACTCCCTCAGTACTGACCCTCTGACAGTGCAGCACTCCCTCAGTACTGACCCTCTGACAGTGCAGCACTCCCTCAGTACTGACCCTCTGACAGTGCAGCACTCCCTCAGTACTGACCCTCTGACAGTGCGGCACTCCCTCAGTACTGACCCTCTGACAGTGCAGCACTCCCTCAGTACTGACCCTCTTACAGTGCAGCACTCCCTCAGTACTGACCCTCTGACAGTGCAGCACTCCCTCAGTACTGACCCTCTGACAGTGCAGCACTCCCTCAGTACTGACCCTCTGACAGTGCAGCACTCCCTCAGTACTGACCCTCTGAAAAGTGCAGCACTCCCTCAGTACTGACCCTCTGACAGTGGCACTCCCTCAGACCTGACCCTCTGACAGTGCAGAACTCCCTCAGTACTGACCCTCCGACAGTGCGGCACTCTCTCAGTACCGACCCTCTGACAGTGCAGCACTCCCTCGGTACTGACCCTCTGACAGTGCAGCGCTCCCTCAGTACTGACCCTCTGACATTGCAGCACTCCCTCAGTACTGACCCTCTGACAGTGCAGCACTCCCTCAGTACTGACCCTCTGACAGTGCAGCACTCCCTCAGTACTGACCCTCTGACAGTGCAGCACTCCCTCAGTACTGACCCTCTGACAGTGCAGCACTCCCTCAGTACTGACCCTCTGACAGTGCAGCACTCCCTCAGTACTGACCCTCTGACAGTGCAGGACTCCCTCAGTACTGACCTTCTGACAGTGCAGCACTCCCTCAGTACTGACCCTCTGACAGTGCAGCACTCCCTCAGTACTGACCCTCTGACAGTGCAACGCTCCCTCAGTACTGACCCTCTGACAGTGCGGCACTCCCTCAGTGCTGACCCTCTGACAGTGCAGCACTCCCTAGGGACTGACCCTCTGACAGTGCAGGCTCCCTCAGTACTGACCCTCTGACAGTGCAGCACTCCCGCAGTACTGACACTCTGACAGTGCAGCACTCCCTCAGTACTGACCCTCTGACGGCGGCACTCCCTCAGTACTGACCCTCTGACTGCGGCACTCCCTCAGTACTGACCATCTGACAATGCAGCGCTCCCTCAGTACTGACCATCTGACAATGCAGCGCTCCCTCAGTACTGACACTCTGACAGTGCAGCACTCCCTCAGTACTGACCCTCTGACGGCGGCACTCCCTCAGTACTGACCCTCTGACAGTGCGACGCTCCCTCAGTACTGACCCTCTGACAGTGCAGCACTCCCTCAGTACTGACCCTCTGACAGTGCAGCGTTCCCTCAGTACTGGCCCTCTGACAGTGCAGCGCTCCCTCAGTACTGACCCTCTGACAGTGCAGCGCTCCCTCAGCACTGACCCTCTGACTGTGCGACGCTCCCTCAGTACTGACCTTCTGACAGTGCGGCACTCCCTCAGTACTGACACTCTGACAGTGCGGCACTCCCTCAGTACTGACCCTCTGACTGTGGCACTCCCTCAGTACTGACCCTCTGACAGTGCAGCGCTCCCTCAGTACTGGCCCTCTGACAGTGCAGCGCTCCCTCAGTATGACCCTCCGACAGTGCAGCGCTCCCTCAGTATTGACCCTCCGACAGTGGGGCACTCCCTCAGTACTGACCCTGCGACAGTGCAGCGCTCCCTCAGTGTTGACCCTCCAACAGTGTTTGGAGTCACTTGCTTTCGGAGTGCATCTCCTTCATGCTTCAACCTGGTGTTGTAAGACTGTCCACGCCAGTCCAATGCCGGCATCTCCACATCATACTGACCCTAGGACTGTGCGGCATCCCGCAGTACGGACCATCCAACAGTGCGTTGCTCCCTCAATACTGACCCTCTGACAGTGCGGCGCTCCCGCAGTACTGACCCTCTGACAGTGCGGCACTCCCTCAGTACTGATCCTCTGATAGTGGGGCGCTCCCTCAGTATTGACCATCCAACAGTGCAGCACTCCCTCAGTACTGACCCTCTGATAGTGCAGCACTCCCTCAGTACTGACCCTCTGACAGTGCGGCACTCCCTCAGTACTGACACTCTGACAGTGCGGCACTCCCTCAGTACTGACCCTCTGACTGTGGCACTCCCTCAGTACTGACCCTCTGACAGTGCAGCGCTCCCTCAGTACTGGCCCTCTGACAGTGCAGCGCTCCCTCAGTATGACCCTCCGGCAGTGCAGCGCTCCCTCAGTATTGACCCTCCGACAGTGGGGCTCTCCCTCAGTACTGACCCTCCAACAGTGCGGCGCTCCCTCAGTACTGACCCTCTGGGATGAATGATATCTGTATACATATGTACCTTTAATGCGTAGGCCCCTTTAAGACCGGGTTTGGAACCCTGGGGGACTCCGGCTCCGCCCCCAGGAAGCTGTATATAAGGTTATGTTCAGTAGGCAGCGTGCAGTGAGCACACTTCTCGGCAGCTGTCTGGTTTTCTGGTTATTAAAGCCTTTGTATTATCGAACTCCTCTCCTGAATCGTAATTGAGGGTATCTCAATTTAATAACCAGACTACATCAAGATGGACTGCGGTCTAAAGCCGGAGAAGCTCAATTTGGACGCTCGGCCGCCGGAAGCCACTGAAATGTTTAAATACTGGCTCCGGTGCTTTGAGGCCTATCTGAATTCCTCAGAGACTGAAGTTGACGGACCTCGCAAGCTGAGCTGACTACATGCCCGGGTGGGCCATCGACTATCCTCCGTGATCGAGAAAGCTACGGCGTACGAAACAGCGGTCGAAATCCTACAAAAGCGCTTCGTAAAGCCGATAAACGAGGTACACGCCAGACATTTGCTCTCGACCTGCCACCAGCGCTCCGGGGAAACGCGAGACGAATACTTGGAGAGACTCACCGCGCTCGCCAGGAACTGTGACCATAAAGAGGTGACGGCAGAAGTCCACATGAACTTACATATTCGTGATGCTTTCGTGTCCGGTATCCGATCCACGTACATCCGGCAGCGGCTCCTAGAAGACGGAGCGAAGGACCTCCAAGGCACGGTAACGCTCTTCCCTGGAAGCGGCCCACCATAATCTCCGCATATACTCCGCGGACCTTGCGAACCCCTCTCGATCCCCTCCAGACTCGGCCACGCTTCAGGCCTGCGCCGCGCGGCGACCCGCTCACACCGGGGGCCCCCAATGCTATTTCTGTGGGCAAGGCCAGCATTCACGCCAGCGTTGCCTGGCCCGATCCATTATCTGCAGCGAATGCGGAAAGAAGGGGCACTTCGCGAAGGTCTGCCTGGCTGGGCCCAAAGGCCAGAAACAAAAGTCTCATCGGGCAAAGAAATCGAACTCCCGGGACCACAGGCCCCGCAACGCGGCCGCACGGCGGCCAGACATGCCTACTTCCGACGTGTCATCGGCCTCGTGTGAGTCATGGGGGCGGCCAGCTTGGCGGCGGCCATCTTCAAAACTCAAAACGTGCGACCGACGGCGGTGGCCATTTTGCGAGTCCAATTCAACCGAGGACTCTGACTGCCCGCAACTAGGAATGATCACGCTCGATCAATCTCGACCGAAGCACCTGCGAAACTCAATGTTGCAGGTTCAAATCAACGGCTGCGACACCCCCTGCCTTTTTGACTCCGGGAGCACGGAGAGTTTTATCCATCCAGGCATGGTAAGACGCTGCTCCCTGCGCACCTATCCCGCCTCCCAAACTATCGCCCTCGCATCTGGGTCTCATTCGATCCAAATCACAGGGCATTGTGTCACGAACCTCGCTATCCAAGGCGCCAAATACGCCCGTTTTAAACTTTATGTCCTCCCTCACCTCTGCGCCCCCTGCTGCTCAGTCTGGACTTTCAGTGCAGCCACCGAAGCCTGACCCTGAAGTTCGGCGGACCCCTGCCCCCGCTCACGATATGTAGCCTGGCGACACTCAAAGTTGCACCACCCCGCCTCTTCGCGAACCTCACCCCGACTGTAAGCCCGTTGCCACCAGGAGACGGCGGTACAGTGCCCAAGACATGACTTTCATCAAGTCAGAGGTTCAGCGGTGTGATGAACGGTTACTGTAACACTGTACCCTTGTCATCATGCAAGGTGATGTCCCCTTTAAGACCGGGCTTGGAGCCCTGGGGAACTCCGCCTCCGGCTCTGCCCATCTAGGAGCCGTATACAAGGAGCCGTATATAAGGGGCCGTCTTATGGGCAGTGTAACTGTTAGCACACGTCTCGGCACTAGTCTAGTTCTTAGTTTATTAAAGCCTTCTTTACCGTTTACTCTCTAAGCGTCGTTATTGAGGGTACCACAATTTAATAAACTAAACTACATCAGGATGGATGCAGGCCTAAAATCAGAAAAACTCAACCTGGAAGCACGGACACCGGAGGCAAAGGACATTTTTAAATACTGGCTCCGATGCTTCGAGGCCTACCTGGACTCCTCAGAGACTCTGTGGTAGTATCAGGTATTGCAGTACCCGAGAGGCTGTAAACCTAAGAGTTTACCATTGGCTGTTTGGTATGTGGCTAATACAAGACTAATCTTAAGCTGAAAGAATGGATCTCCGAATCAAGCAGGAGTGTGTATTTTGTGAGGGCCACGAAGAATGCAGCACGAGTTTTAAGGATACAAAGTAATAACATTTATTTACAATAACATATATATATATAACAGCAGCAGCAACTTCCCTTGCTGCACACTCCTTCCTGCTGTTTCCAAACGGGCTAGCTTTATTTATACTTGGAGTTTATTAATGGTTTCTCCGCCCCCCTCATTGGGGAAGCTCATACTCCCACAGGATTGTGGGATTGTCATTAGTCCCCAGCCAATGGAAAGCAGGCAGGTTATAACATCCCTCCCCCCCAAAGTCCAAGGAATCCACCGAAGACCCTGGCGAAGGAGGGCGTCGGACTCGTTTTGCCGCAGGCCGGACACCTTTTGCACGCGGCGCTGGATCAGGAGGCGTGTAACGAGACGGAGACCGGTGCTTCCGTGATGAACGGCGTAACGGTTGTACATCCACGACCCGTGGACCCGAGGATTCCCCCTCTGATGCGTCCTGTGTCTCCATCTCGGAGTCAGAGTCTGCTGCCTCCGTCATGTCAGCGTCTCTATCTCCATTCGGTTCTGTAACGACCTGCGTAGGCTTCGAGTGAGGCACCAGTGGAAGATTGTGAGGACTACCTTCCCTTGTCACTGGTCTCTGTGGCTGTAGAAATGAGCTCCGGGGGCGGGGAATCTATTGAGGGGATGGTCTTCTGGACCGAACGTGGTCTACATGTTTGCGCTGGAGATGACCCTGGGCTTGCACCTGGTAAGATATAGGGCCCGTTTGGCGAAAGATTACACCAGGAACCCACTGGGCACCACCAGCAAACTTCCGAACGAACACTGGGTCACCGGGCGCAAACTGCCGAATCGGCCGATGCCGAGAAAATCCCTGTCCCTGCCGTTCTTGTGTGCGGCGTACTTTTGCGCCAATGTCCGGGAAAACATACTAAGGCGGGTGCGAAGTCTCCGGCCCATTAGGAGTTCTGCGGGAGCTACCCCAGTCACCGCATGGGGGGTGGTCCTATACGTAAACAAAAAGCGAGCCAGTCTCGTGTCCATTGATCTGGAGACTGATTCTTTAGGCCTCTTTTGAATGTCTGCACTGCACGCTCTGCCAACCCATTTGAAGCCGGGTGGTAAGGGGCAGTGTGGATATGGCGTATGCCGTTCATCTTCGTGAACCTCGCAAACTCCTCACTCGTGAATGGAGTGCCGTTACCCGTGACCAGCACCTCGGGGAGGCCATGCGTACGAAACGACAAACGCATCTTTTCAATTGTTGCGCAGGACGTTGTCCCCTGCATCTTATGCACCTCTAGCCATTTAGACTGGGCGTCAATTAATAGAAGGAACATGGATCCTTGAAAAGGGCCTGCGAAATCTGCATGCAAGCCATTCCCAGTGATGTAGGGGTGCCGGCGGAAGCTACTGATGCTCCTGGCAAATGGAGCAGTTTTGGGCCACCTTCTCAATGTCGGTGTCGAGGCCTCGCCACCAGACATAACTCCGGGCCAACATTTTCATTCCGGTCACACCTGGATGCCCATTGTGCAAGTCTGTTAGTATCAGCTCCTGGCCTTTTTCCGGGACAATCACACGCGTCCCCTACAAGAGGATGCCGTCTTCCACGCTGAATTCTGACAGCTTGGAGGAAAATGCCCGCAACTCGCCTGGGAGCTGTCTATGCTGCCCACCATACAGGACTATGTGCCAAACCTTTGATAGGACTGGCTCCGTCTGGGTCCACTCATGGATCTGTGATGCCGTGACAGGCAAGGTGTCCATAAAATTTAGGGTTGCAACCACCTCACCGGTCGTGGGGGTCGACATGGGGCCGGTCGATAAAGGCAATCGGCTCAGTGCGTCGGCATTTGCTATCTGCGTTCCTGGTTTGTGCTCCAGAGAATACTCGTATGCAGCAAGCAACAAAGCCCAGCGCTGGATCCGTGCGGAAACAATGGGCGGTATTGGCTTATCCTCTCTGAAAAGTCCCAGCAGAGGCTTATGATCAGTCACGATAGTGAAATGGCGGCCATACATGTACTGGTGGGAAGCGTTTCACCGCAAAAACCACTGCCAGGCCCTCCTTCTCGATCTGCGCGTACTTTTTCTCCGCTGCAGTCAATGTGCGGGAGGCGAAAGCTATCGGTCGCTCGGCCCCGTTCTCCATCTTGTGGGACAGGACAGCCCCAATACCATACGGGGATGCATCACATGTGTCGAGCAAAGGCTTTCCAGGATCATAGTGGGTTAGTAACCCAGACGACGACAATTGTTGCTTTATCCGCCGGAAAGCGGTTTCTTGCGGTTGACCCCAAACCCAGGTGTGATTTTTCTTCAGCAGAAGGTGCAAAGGGGCCAGCGTAGTTGCCAGATTGGGGAGGAACTTCCCATAATAGTTTACGAGACCGAGAAAAGAACGAAGATGCGAAGTGTCAGTCGGGGCGGGGGCCTGTTGAATCGCACGCACCTTCTCTGCGACGGGGTGCAAACCTTTGCGGTCCACCCGATAACCTAGTGCTGCCACTGCAACCGCAAATGGCGCAACCAGTCCCGACCCAACAGGCTGGGCTCATGGCCGCGCACCACGATAAGTGGGATACCCCCCCCTGGCGTCCATAAACAACAGGGGTCATTGTAGTTCCTGCAATGTCCAGTGGTTCCCCCGTGTAGGTGGCCAACCTGGCCTGTGAGTCGGTTAATGTAAGGGTCTGTATACCCTGCTTGATGCAGTCGAATGTCCTCTGGGCGATCACGGAGACCGCTGCACCAGTGTCCAATTCCATGTCAAGCGGGTGGCCATTGACCCGTACTGTCACCTTAATGGGGGTCACACGGGGAGCTGCCATACAATGCAGCTGCAGGCAGTCGTCCTCCGTCTCCACGTCCTCAGGAGTAGTCGCCACAGGTTCATCCACATGGAAGGTACGGTCCCTGGGCTGGTCCCAGTTATGGCCCCTGGGCTGGTCCCCGTTTCGGTCGGAACGACGGCGCCTCTGGTGCCCCCCGGACCGCCATCCGCGACGGGGTCGGCGCCTACAAGTCTGACACGGACATGGCTCCTCATCCTGTAAGGTTTTCGGGCAATCCGGCCTTTTTTGGACTGCCCAGGAATAAAACCCAGAGACTGTAAACTGGACACTTGTCAGCCAAAAGAACGTAACCAGATTTCCCAGCAGGCTTGGTCCGCTGAGCTGAGTAGGGGCATAGGTATTTACAAACCCCCCCCCCCCTAGGAGCTACAAGGAAGAAGGAGCCAGACAACGAGATAAGATTAAAACACAGACAAAGGGGCACGGGAATACACAGGGGGCCTGCCTGCAAGCAGGACAATGGGATGGTCATAGCCCCATGCAGATGTAAATGACTTTGCCTCCACCAGAGCAGAATCCAATCAACACCCCATCAACATAGCAGCTATCTCCGGAGCAGATGGAAGACTTTGAAAATCTTCACAAGGGAGCTCAACCTCGTTATCTCGAAAAGCAGACTGGAGGCGGACCTAGGGGAGGTACTCCCATCTTGACAGGTCTGACCGGCTCAAAGGGGGCAGGACCAGCGGGAACTTTAAACCTTATGGATTCAATGCAAAAGGGGCTGGCCGAACACAGGAAAAAGCCAGGTAAAACAATATAAAAGGGGCTGTGTTTCGATTGAGGGTCTCTTGGCTTGACCTCTCCACCTTTGACTTGACCTCCTGCAGCCTGTGACTGTAAGTACCCTGCAGCAGCTTGCGAAACTCCCTTGACCTTGATAGTGGTTGAGGCTTTGGGGAAGGGGACTTGATTTGTGTTCTGTGTCATTGCTAAAACTGTGTAACAATAAGATTTTACGTTGTGTCCGTTATAGTACTTTCTGAATAGACGTAGTTTGTGTTAGAGTTTAAGATTTTATTATAATTTCTTCTGTTTGATGATTTTGACCTGGGTTTTGCAATAAACCTTGATTTGCTGATAATTGGAGTCGTTTAAATTCTTCAATCTCTCACCAGCGATCTCTGACCAAGTCATTGTTAAGATATTCCTCACCTTAATTCCGGGTTCAAGAATCTAGGGTCATCTTGAGCGATTCACTCAGGACAGGCTGCTGGTTAGATAATAAACAGCAGTGTCCTATTCTCTCTCTTGGGAAAGCTACTCCAGCAAAGTAGGAACCGGGTGGGTGTTGTACCACCGGCAAGAGAGAGAATCACCTGGGCATTGGTAGGGGTCTGGATATCTGTGTGATATAAGCCTCAGGCTTCCGGTTAGGGATAAACGGCAGGCTTGATTCAGTGCTCTCTTCCGTGGAGGTGTCCCAGTGCGGCATCCCCTGGCCTCTGAAGTTTCAGTGCCAGCTGGAGAGAGACACACACAGATACTCAAACCCCAGATATCGGCCCAGTAGTGGAGTAGCAGAGATGGAACCCTCTACAATGGCGACCGCGGCAGGAGCCCGGTGGTTTGGAGTATGTGACTTGGCAGAGGGGGTGAGGGAACGAAGCAAAATGGAGGAGAGAATATCCTCGTATTTGTGGCAAAAGGTCAACCTCACCAAACCTTGGGTCTCAGAACTAATCAATGCGGAGCGACCTGTAATGGCGGTGGCTGCATGGACAGAAAGTAAGGCGCACAAAAGGCACTTGGAGAAGGCAGTTTGGCTGGTCTGCCTGTCCGAGCAGGTAGTCAAAACAGAGCGAAGGGTCGAAGAATTAGAGCAGGAGTTGGGAGAAGTGAGGGCCAGCGCAGGGGACAGCGCTAGCGCAGCGGAACGACTGCGGGAGGAATTGGCAGAAATTAAACAGGACAGCGCTAGCGCAGCGGAACGACTGCGGGAGGAATTGGCAGAAATTAAACAGGGCAGCCTACAGGAAAGCGAGTCTAACCGGTGCGAGAAGGAATATCTCCACTGCCAGATAGTGGAGGGTAAGACAAAGGAATGGAGGCTCCAGGAACTCTATGCTCGGAGTACAGAGCAGTGTAGGAAGCTGGAGGGGAAGTTCCGGGACATCCAGGCAGCGTACCGAGTGGCTCGCGAGGAAGTAGGGGACTGTGCTCACGGGCCGTGCCAGGCACGGATAACAGAGTTGGAGGAGACCTTGTCCAAGGTCAGGGGACAGGTACACCTGGGAAGTCCAGGGGGGTTCCCAAGGGGCAAGGGGCTCCTCGCAGCGGATGATTCCCCAAAGGCTAAGGGGAATAGACCGCCTCCTGAGGCGCCGGGATTGTGTCCGGGTCGGCAGGGGGGGATCGGACTGCACGTTCAGGGGCAAGTCCAAGGGGGGTCGGCAGGGTACCCCCAGCTGGCGGCGTGTCCGCCTGGTTTCGTATGTGGGTCCCCATGGGATGGGGACAGACCGCTACCTGGGATGCCGGTGATGGGGCCGGGTCAGCAGGTAGGGTTCGGACCGCCCGGTCAGGGGCAGGTCCAAGGGGGGTCAGTGGTGTATCCCCAGATAGCGGCGTCTCCTATATGGGTAGTTAGCCCGGGGACAGGGGGGCTACCCAACGGGGCAGGAGAGCTGGACGCCGGGGAGGCAGAGGAGCAGGAACCCCAGGTAGGGCAGATGTGCCCTGTCAGGCAGAGAAGGTATGGTCCCCCGGCGGGGCTGGCGAATAGGGGACCGGTTGAGGGCGACCTTATCATTCCTCATGGGGCATCCGCGCTCAGGGATATGGTGGCCCACGTTCCCAGGCTAACTCCAAAAGGGGATCCGTCGCTTCATTTTATGGAGGTGGAGCAGGCAGCCAGCATTAATGACTGCGACGAGGGGGAGCAAGTAAGGATGCTCCTGATGACCCTAGATGCACAGCTATGCAGGGCAGTGACCTCCGGGAATAGGGGACAACCTGACACATGGGCGGCAGCACAGACTGCTGTGCTGGAGGCAATGGGTTTGAATCTGGGGAGCCCTTTCATGAGGGTGGGGGAAACCAAGCAGCAACCAGGGGAATCTCCCACTATGTTCGCAGACAGGCTGTGGATTGTCTATGTGGAGGCGTGCGGGGTCCCCGCGGATAGACAGAATTTAGGGGAGAGAACAGCCCACTGGCTAAAGACCCTAGTAGCCAACTGTCTCCCTAACGTTAGGGCAAAAGCCGAACACTGGTTCGACCCGCAGACCCCGGACCTTAATGAGGCAGAGGTCCTTAGGAAACTCACCCTCGCATATCGCAATGGGGAGAGGAGTGAGGAAAAGCCCCTTAAGGGTAAGGTGCATGAAATCGCGCCAGCACCCCCTAAGAGAGAGTGGAAGCATGAGGGCACCCGGACCTCCGACAAGAGACCGGTATGCTACGGGTGTGGTAAGGCCGGGCATTTCAAGAGGGAGTGTGAGAACCCTAGCAAGGAGGAGAGGGCTCCCGCAGTAAAGAGTCAGACCCCGGCGGCAGGAGCAGCTGCCCCGGAAACCATCGAATTAAAAAAACTTTTAGCCTTTTTGCAGAGCCTAGCAGCTGGGTCGGGACAGGTGGCAATGGCAACGGGCCAGGGCCTGCCCGCACCCACACCACAAGAACCCGTATGACTACCCAGGGAGCAGCCTCAGGAAAAAGGGAGCGCAGGGGTAGTTCTAGCCCCAGACCCTGGTCCGGTTCAGGTGCAGGGTCCCATTCTGGAGGCTGCCTCAGCGGCTATTTGCAGTTTAAATCCCTTAAGGTGGGACCCATGCGAACGCCACATCAGTCAATTTAAATTGTTCCACCCCATAAGGGCAAGAAAGAGCAAGTTGGGGGGAAGACTGGGGGTGGTAGTGGAGAAACCCCCCGTAGAATTAACGACGGTGGGGGAGGTCCCTGACTCCACGGTCACACAACCGGTGACAAGGTGCTGTCCCGAAGGGGCAGTCCCAAAGAAACCGACAGTGCTGCAAGCACCCAGCCCAGGGACAGTAACGATTCCCAAGCCATTACCTGTGGGTCAGGTGGCCTGCCTTAGTATAGAGGCTAGGGAGGCAGAGGAGAGGGAGGTATCACCTTGGGCGTGGGAACCATCCAGGGGACGAAGGAGCAATCGGGTCTCCAAGCCCCCGGTAAGATGGTCCCCATCACACCTCCCTAGAACCCGGTCCCGCAGTAAGGGGGCCCGAGTAGAAGGGAGCGCTGAGGGATCCCCGAACCCTGTTGAGGAAGGAGAGGCAAGGGGCAGCCCGAACCCCCGGGAGGGGACGGTCTGGCCCGAGCCGTTGGTCCAAATAGGTGAACTGCCCCAGTATAGCGGGGTCCAGTTTTAATTTGGCCACCCGGAGACGGGTGGCATTGTATATATCATTTTCCCCCTGCTAGTTCTAATTAGTGTTTAGTAGTGTGTGGGTTAAGTAGGATCGTGGGATCACAGAAGCGCATAGTGCAGTGGTATAATAATTGAGCAGCAGGCACTAGGACCCTGATGGAGCCGGGCTGTGGACACAGAACCACAGACAGGCTGCGGCAATTTCATGTTGATTTCACAACTTCAAAGCGGGAGCTGCTGCTGCCGCTGGATAGAAGCTATGCACTTTAAGGTAGGTAGTTCTGTAGAGGCAAGGATGTGTTTTGTCTCTTTTACAGATGGGGCACCCGCCGATGTGGAGCTTGCTGATGATCTTGGCGATGGTGGGACCGGGAGAACTCCGCAGAGGCGAGACAGAACAGTCCTTCGTCTATGGATGCTCTGGCGGCAGAGCCCCTCTTGTCACTTCCAGACAGGGAGACCAGGTGGCCACAGAGCAGGCCCGCTACTCACACCTGGGGAGGTGGCCTGGGTGGCTGGGGTCGAACTCGACCAGGTACTCCAGCCACCAGAGCTTCACCTATGGAGAGGCCTCTGTACTCTGCGAGGAGGTACAGGTGGCGACTGACCGGGTTAGGGTGACTGAGGGCAGGCGGGTGTGTTTAACCTGTGAGGGGGACGTTCCTTTGGGGAGATGGTGGTGGCTCAGGAAGCTGAGCCTGGACATGAGGGATCGGTCCTCGGACTGGGAACGCCTGGACAACAACACCTACCGGACCATCACGGGGTCACCGGGTAGGATCACCGTTTGCTGGGATAAGTGGTGGGCTTCTGACCAGGGCATTTATTTGTGTTTATGGGGGTCTACCAAGGCATGTCCACAAGGGGCATCGATCACTTTTGTTAGGTGGTGGCAGAACCCAGGGAACGGGATGAATTGACCGCAGTGGGGAGGGATGTGTAACGCCCAGGGAAGGGATGACTGTAAAAGCTACCGAACTGCTGGTTCAGGTAACGCGACCCCTGCCCACAGCCCAACCAATCGACCCTCACAACTGTCCGATCACCACCAGGGGGGCCTGAGAATGGTTTAGTGTTTGTCCCCACAAAGAAAATGTTGTACCAGGGGGTACATTATGCTGTCGCCTCAGTTGTACTGAACCTCTCAGCTGCAGGTATTGACGATGGAGGAAAAATGAAGAGCCTTCAACGGGAAGAAGCGAAGTGCAGCCAAGAAAAGAGGATCCTTAGTGAAATAAAGAGATTCAAATGTAAATAGGTGTATGGATTCGCGGGTTTCAGTTACTTGATTGTGATATATGTACAGGGACCCTTACGTTTGGGGTTCCGGTGAAATGTGTGTATGTTACTGTGTGTTTGAATTAAGTATGGTCTTGTCTTTCCCTTTCAATGAAATTAGGGGTAGCCTAGATTAAGGGAACTGTCTTGGGACTTGTAGTTTCGCATGTTGTTGAGGGGGGGCCTACGGTCCACACAAAAGGAAATGATTGCCCTTCACCTGTGTCGATACGGTCCAAGCAGGTAGGGACGTATCGAAGGGGCATCTGTAAGGTTTTCGGGCAATCCGGCCTTTTTTGGACTGCCCAGGAATAAAACCCAGAGACTGTAAACTGGACACTTGTCAGCCAAAAGAACGTAACCAGATTTCCCAGCAGGCTTGGTCCGCTGAGCTGAGTAGGGGCATAGGTATTTACAAACCCCCCCCCTAGGAGCTACAAGGAAGAAGGAGCCAGACAACGAGATAAGATTAAAACACAGACAAAGGGGCACGGGAATACACAGGGGGCCTGCCTGCAAGCAGGACAATGGGATGGTCATAGCCCCATGCAGATGTAAATGACTTTGCCTCCACCAGAGCAGAATCCAATCAACACCCCATCAACATAGCAGCTATCTCCGGAGCAGATGGAAGACTTTGAAAATCTTCACAAGGGAGCTCAACCTCGTTATCTCGAAAAGCAGACTGGAGGCGGACCTAGGGGAGGTACTCCCATCTTGACAGGTCTGACCGGCTCAAAGGGGGCAGGACCAGCGGGAACTTTAAACCTTATGGATTCAATGCAAAAGGGGCTGGCCGAACACAGGAAAAAGCCAGGTAAAACAATATAAAAGGGGCTGTGTTTCGATTGAGGGTCTCTTGGCTTGACCTCTCCACCTTTGACTTGACCTCCTGCAGCCTGTGACTGTAAGTACCCTGCAGCAGCTTGCGAAACTCCCTTGACCTTGATAGTGGTTGAGGCTTTGGGGAAGGGGACTTGATTTGTGTTCTGTGTCATTGCTAAAACTGTGTAACAATAAGATTTTACGTTGTGTCCGTTATAGTACTTTCTGAATAGACTTAGTTTGTGTTAGAGTTTAAGATTTTTATAATTTCTTCTGTTTGATGATTTTGACCTGGGTTTTGCAATAAACCTTGATTTGCTGATAATTGGAGTCGTTTAAATTCTTCAATCTCTCACCAGCGATCTCTGACCAAGTCATTGTTAAGATATTCCTCACCTTAATTCCGGGTTCAAGAATCTAGGGTCATCTTGAGCGATTCACTCAGGACAGGCTGCTGGTTAGGTAATAAACAGCAGTGTCCTATTCTCTCTCTTGGGAAAGCTACTCCAGCGAAGTAGGAACCGGGTGGGTGTTGCACCACCGGCAAGAGAGAGAATCACCTGGGCATTGGTAGGGGTCTGGATATCTGTGTGATATAAGCCTCAGGCTTCCGGTTAGGGATAAACGGCAGGCTTGATTCAGTGCTCTCTTCCGTGGAGGTGTCCCAGTGCGGCATCCCCTGGCCTCTGAAGTTTCAGTGCCAGCTGGAGAGAGACACACACAGATACTCAAACCCCAGATATCGGCCCAGTAGTGGAGTAGCAGAGATGGCACCCTCTACATCCATTGGCTCTGGAGAAGGCTCCCTTCGGGGAGGAATGTCCGACGGCCACTGGCGTCGGTCCAGACGTTGCCTCGCCCAAGGTACCGCAGGAGTGCGGGGGGACGTTTTCGGATGGAAGGGGTTGCGCCCCAAGGCATGCACTTCCATTCCCTGTAGCTCCTGCACTCCTCGTTCTGCGCTCTCTCGGGACAAGACTATTTGAATGGGCTGTTGAAAAGTCAATGTTGGCTCTGCTAACAACTTTCTCTGGGTGGCCGCATTGTTAATACCGCAAACCAAATGGTCGCGTAACATTTCTGACAAGGTCTCACCATCGTCACAGTGCTCCGCAATCCTGCGTAGCCTGGATAGAAAATCGGCAAGGGATTTTCCAGGGGTCCTCTCAGCGGTATTAAACCGGTAACGCTCGACTATCGTGGACGGGGTTGGGTTAAAATGTTGCCCCACTATATTCACAAGTTTATCAAACGTTTTGGTGTCCGGCGCAGCTGGGTACGTAAGGCTCCTAATCACCCCAAACGTATGCGGGCCGCAGGCGGTGAGCAATATGACCACCTGGCGCTCATTTTCGGTGATATTGTTTGCCCGGAAATAGTAACGCATCCGTTGTGTGTACTGGTTCCAGCTTTCCAGCGCAGCATCAAACACATCCAAACGTCCGTACAGAGGCATGGTATAATAGAAAACAACTTCCAACCTGTATCCAACAAAAATCCAGAGAGGTGGCTTCAGCAGTGTAGTCAGCTATTCACTTTAACCCTCGTCGCCAGTTTTGTGAGGGCCACGAAGAATCCAGCACGAGTTTTAAGGATACAAAGTAATAACATTTATTTACAATAACATATATATATATAACAGCAGCAGCAAATTCCCTTGCTGCACACTGCTTCCTGTTGTTTCCAAACTGGCCAGCTTTATTTATACTTGGAGTTTACTAATGGTTTCTCCGCCCCCCCACATTGGGGAAGCTCATACTCCCACAGGATTGTGGGATTGTCATTAGTCCCCAGCCAATGGTAAGCAGGCAGGTTATAACAGTCGACAACTCAACACCCACGCGGAGAACTCGGTGGCGATATTTATGCACTGTCTGGCGTGTTTTAAAGGCTACCTCGAGACGGCCGGAGGCACCCCCTCAGGAGAACAGAAACTGCATCTCCTGCACTCAAGAGTAAGCCCTGGAATCTTCTCCCTCATCGAAGAGGCGGAGGACTCTGATGATGCAATTGAACTGTTAAAGGGACATTATATACGCCCTGTTAACCAGGTCTACGCACGTCACCTGCTTGCAACTAGGCGGCAAAGCCCCGGGGAATCGCTGGAGGACTTCTACCGTGCGCTATTGGTGCTGGGCAGAAACTGTGGCTGCCCGCAAGTTTCGGGCAGCGAGCACACGGAACATCTAATCCGGGATGCCTTCGTAACAGGTATGAGCTCCTCAGAGATCCGCCAAAGACTTTTAGAAAAGGACACCCTGGGACTGAGAGAGGCACGGGCCCTGGCAGGGTCCATGGATGTTGCCTCCAGAAACGTGCAGTCCTATGCGCCCAACCACGCGGCGGCCCCCTGGGCTGCTTGGCATCCCGCAGCGGCAGCCCCACTGACCTTCCCCGTGTCCCCGCAGGCCTGCGCTGTAAGACGGCCCGCTAACTCCGTTGGGCCCTGCTGTTTCTTCTGCGGGCAGGCGAAGCATCACCGCATGTGCTGCCCGGCCCGCACCTCCACCTGCAAATGGTGCGGCAAGAAGGGCCATTTTGTGGGGGTCTGCCAAGCACGAGCGGTCTCCAACGACTCCGGACCGCCGCGGCAACCTTCCCTTCAGGCCCCAGGTGACCAGCACTCACCGCCACCCCCCTATCCTAGGGCCACGGCTGACCCATGGGCGCCGCCATCTTGCCCCTCGGACACCACGCTGGACGGATGGGCGCCGCCATTTTGTCCATCCCCGCCGCCATTTTGTCCATCCCCGACCACCATGTGCGATCCATGGGAGACGCCATCTTGGATGGGGTCCCAGGTCCCCAGCAACGCCGGCTACACGCTGGACCAAAATCGACCTCGGACACTCACGACTGCAACGATGACGGTGTTCATCAACGGCCACGAGACGTTTTGCTTGATCGACTCTGGGAGCACGGAGAGCTTTATACACCCCGACACGGTAAGGCGCTGTTCACTTGTTACCCACCCTGTAAACCAAAGAATCTCCCTGGCCTCCGGGTCACATTCAGTGGAGATAAAGGGGTTCTGCCTAGCAGACCTCACTGTCCAAGGCATGAAATTCAACAATTTCCACCTTTATGTCCTGCCGCACCTCTGCGCGGCTACACTCCTGGGGTTGGACTTCCAATGTAATTTGCAAAGCCTGACCTTTAAATTCGGCGGCCCTATACCCCCCCTTACTGTCTGCGGCCTCGCCTTCCCTGTTTGCGATCCTCACCCCGGATTGCAAACCCGTCGCCACCAGGAGCAGACGGTACAGTGCCCAGGACCGGACCTTCATCAGGTCAGAGGTCCAAAGGCTACTGAGGGAGGGGGTCATTGAAGCTAGCAACAGTCTCTGGAGAGCTCAAGTAGTGGTGGTGAAGACCGGGGAGAAACATAGGATGGTCGTTGACTACAGTCAGACCATCAACAGGTTTACGCAGCTGGATGCGTACCCTCTCCCCCGCATATCCGACCTGGTGAACAGGATCGCGCAATACAAGGTCTTCTCCACGGTCCGCTTACCATCAGCTACTCCTCCGCACTAGTGACCGCAAGTACACTGCCTTCGAAGCAGATGGGCGGCTCTACCAATTTTTAAGGGTTCCCTTTGGTGTCTTCCAACGCGAGATGGACCGAATTGTTGACCGGTATGGCTTACGCGCAACGTTCCCGTATCTGGATAACGTCACCATCTGCGGCCATGACCAGCAGGACAACGACACCAACCTCCGGAAATTTCTCCAGACCGCAAAAATCCTTAACGTACAATAAGGACAAATGCGTATTTAGCACCGACCTCCTAGCCATTCTCGGCTACGTAGTGCGAAATGGAGTGATAGGCCCTGACCCTGAACGCATGCGCCCCCTTATGGAGTTCCCCCTCCCTCACTGCCCCAAGGCCCTGAAGCGCTGCCTCGGGTTTTTGCCTTCTGCCGCATCAAAGCAGACATTGCAAAAGCCACGATGCGCGCCATTGACGAGTCCCTCCCCTTCCAGGTCGAGAGCGATGCGTCCGACGCAGCTCTGGCCGCCACCCTCAACCAAGCGGGCAGGCCCGGGGCCCTCTTCTCCCGTACCCTCCATGCCTCAGAAATTTGCCATTCCTCTGTCGAAAAAGAGGCACAAGCCATAGTAGAAGCTGTGCGACATTGGAGGCATTATCTGGCCGGCAGGAGATTCACTCTCCTCACGGACCAACGGTCGGTAGCGTTCATGTTTGATAATGCACAGCGGGGCAAGATAAAGAACGACAAGATCTTGCGGTGGAGGATAGAACTCTCCACCTACAACTACGTCCTGGGAAGCTAAACGAGCCTTCCGATGTCCTGTTCCGCGGCACGTGTGCCACCGCACAAGTGGACCACCTCCGAGCCCTCCACGAGGACCTCTGCCACCCGGGGGTCACTCGTTTCTTCCACTTCATTAAGGCCCACGACCTGCCCTACTCCAGCGAGGAGGTCAGGACAGTCACCAGGGACTGCCAAATCTGCGCGGGGTGCAAACCGCACTTCTACCGGCCAGAGACGGCGCACCTGATAAAGGCTTCCCGTCCCTTTGAGCGCCTCAGCATGGACTTCAAAGGCCCCCTCCCCTCCACCGACCGCAACACGTATTTCCTGAACGTGATTGACGAGTTCTCCCGGTTCCCATTCGCCATCCCCTGCCCCGACATGACCACTACCACTGTCATCAAGGCCCTCCAGGTTATCTTTACACTGTTCGGGTTCCCCGCATACATACACAGTGATAGGGGGTCCTCCTTTATGAGCGACGAACTGCGTCGATTCCTGCTCAGCAAGGGCATCGCCTCAAGCAGGACGACCAGTTACAACCCCCGGGGAAACGGGCAGGTAGAGAGGGAGAACGGAACGGTCTGGAAGACCATCCTACTGGCCCTGCGGTCCAGGAATCTCCCAGTCTCCCGCTGGCAGGAAGTCCTCCCGGAGGCCCTCCACGCCATCCGGTTGCTGCTCTGTACAACTACCAATCAGACACCTCATGAACGTCTCCTCGTCTTCCCCAGGAAGTCCTCCTCCGGGACCTCGCTCCCAACCTGGCTAGCGACACCCGGACCCATCCTGCTTCGGAAGCACGTGCGGGCACACAAGTCGGACCCGTTGGTCGAGAGGGTCCACCTGCTGCACGCTCACCCCCAGTACGCCTACGTGGCGTTCCCTGACGGCCGGTAAGATACAGTCTCCCTCCGGGACCTGGCACCCGCCGGAACCCCACGCGCACCCGAACCATTGCCCCCCCACCACAGCACCTCACTGGAGGGTCGGTCCTCCCGCCGCTCCTACCTAGGCCATCCCACCCACCGCCGCCCCCTACAGGCGCCCCCCTCTTGTGTTAACCGTTTGCCTCACCAGCGCCGTCTAGGGGTGACGAAGCTGCCATGGACGACGAAGCCACGCTCCCGGAGTCGCAGACACCCGGACCCCCACCAGAACTACCACAGAGGCTCAGACGATCCAGGAGGACGACCAGGCCACCCGACCGACTGATTGCTACACTGTATATGAACACTGACTGTATATATCTTCCACGTTTGTAAATATTCACGGTACCTCCATATCTGATCATACCATTGTGGTAGTATGTATTAGGGGTCATGTGGGATTGTGAAGCCGTGATGCTATTGGCTGACAGATCCCGGGTCCTGGTTGGCTGTTGACTCCTGGCTCCGCCCTGAAGGCGGAGTATAAGAACCCGAGCTTCTCCCCGCCGCTCCATTCTGTTGCTGAACTGCTGGGGACAAGTCTCGCTTAATAAAGCCTCATCGACTTCATCTCGACTCGTCTCTCTCGTAAGTCATTGTGCGCTACAATTTATTAAGCGAGCTTAAAGGACTACGGAGCTCCGGATCGCCCCGGAATGCCTGCGGATCAGCCCCCACGCAGTGAACTCAGCAGCAGTTTTTAAACACTGGCAAGCTTGTTTTGAAGGCTACCTCCGAACGGCCCCCGGCCGGATCACAGAAGACCAGAAACTGCAGGTCCTGCATTCGAGGGTAAGCCCGGAAATTTACCCTCTCATAGAAGACGCAGAGGATTTCCCGACGGCGCTCGCAGCACTGAAGAGCATCTACGTTCGCCCCGTGAACCAGGTCTACGCACACTACCAACTCGCAACGAGACGGCAAAGTCCCGGAGAATCGTTAGAGGAATTCTACGCCGCGCTGCTAATTTTGGGACGGGGCTGCAGCTGCCCGCCGGTAAACGCGATTGAACACACGGACATGCTAATTCGCGTGCGTTTGTGGCAGGTATGAACTCTCCCCAAATCCGCCAAAGACTTTTAGAAAAAGAGTCGCTAGGACTCTCAGAGGCACGGGTCATTGCAGCTTCCCTAGATGTGGCCTCGCAAAACGCCCGCGCCTACGGCCCCGACCGCGCGGCAGCCCCTTGGGCTCCGTGGACCCCCGTCGCGACAATCCCCCCCCTCACAGGCTTGCACGGTTAAAGCGCCAGATCATCCCGGGGGGGCCCGCTGCTATTTCTGCGGGCAAGCAAAACACCCCCGGCAGCGCTGCCCGGCCCGCGCAGCTATTTGCAAAAGCTGCGGCAAGAAGGGCCATTACGTGGCTGTGTGCCGGTCCCGGGGGGTCGCCGCAATCCCCGGAGAAGAACGAGCCCAGCGCATCCCAAACGCTCCCCAACCCCCCCAGCGCCCCATGTGCAACCCGCGGGCGCCGCCATTTTGGGTCCCGGCCACCACGAGGGGAGGATGGGCGCCGCCATCTTGTGACTCCCCAGCCACGTGCGATTCATGGGGGCGGCCATTTTGTCCACCCATGACCACGTGCGACCCATGGGGGCGGCCATTTTGTCCACCCCCGGCCGCGTGCAATTCATGGACGCCGCCATCTTGGATGACAACAAAGGACCCCAGCATCGACGGCACCACGGGGTCCGAAGAAGACGCCGAGACACTACGACCACGACTGGCCTCGGTGACGCTGGATCAATCACGGCCCCGGACGCTCCAGACGACGACAACAACGGTGCTGATCAACGGACACGAGACACCATGCCTGGTCGACTCCGGGAGCACCGAAAGCTTCATCCACCCCGACACGGTAAGACGCTGTTTTCTGACCATCCATCCAAGTACGCAAAAGATTTCCCTAGCTGCAGGATCCCACTCCGTAGAGATCAAAGGGTTCTGCATCGCGAACCTAACGGTGCAAGGGAGGGAGTTTAAAAACTACAGGCTCTACGTCCTTCCCCAACTCTGCGCGCCCACATTACTGGGATTAGATTTCCAGTGTAACCTGCAGAGCCTAACGTTTCAATTCGGCGGCCCAATACCCCCACTCACTATCTGCGGCCTCGCAATTCTCAAGGTTGAACCGCCGTCCTTGTTTGCAAACCTCACCCCGGATTGCAAACCCGTCGCCACTAGGAGCAGACGGTACAGCGCCCAGGACCGGATATTTATTCGGTCTGAAGTCCAGCGGTTGCTGAAGGAAGGCATAATCCAGGCCAGCAATAGTCCCTGGAGAGCACAGGTGGTAGTAGTAAAGACCGGGGAGAAGCAAAGGACGGTCATAGACTATAGCCAGACCATCAACAGGTACACACAGCTAGATGCGTACCCTCTCCCCCGCATATCCGACATGGTAAATCGGATTGCCCAGTATAAGGTTTTCTCCACCGTGGACCTCAAGTCCGCCTACCACCAGCTCCCCATCCGCCCAGGTGACCGCAAGTACACAGCCTTCGAGGCAGACGGGCGTCTATACCACTTCCTAAGGGTCCCATTTGGTGTCACGAACGGGGTCTCGGTCTTCCAACGGGAGATGGACCGAATGGTTGACCAACACGGGTTGCAGGCCACGTTCCCGTATCTCGAAAACGTAACCATCTGCGGCCACGATCAGCAGGACCACAACGCCAACCTCCAAAAATTCCTGCAGACCGCTAATGCCCTGAACCTCACATACAACGAGGAAAAGTGCGTTTTTAGCACAAACCGGCTAGCCATCCTGGGATACGTAGTGCGCAATGGGATAATAGGCCCCGACCCCGAACGCATGCGCCCCCTCATGGAATTTCCCCTCCCCCACTGCTCCAAAGCCCTGAAACGTTGCCTGGGGCTCTTTTCATATTACGCCCAGTGGGTCCCCCAGTATGCAGACAAGGCCCGCCCCCTAATACAGACCACGACCTTCCCCCTGTCGACAGAGGCTCGCCAGGCCTTCAGCCGCATCAAAGCGGATATCGCAAAGGCCACGATGCGCGCCATCGACGAGTCCCTCCCCTTCCAGGTCGAGAGCGACGCCTCCAACGTAGCTCTGGCGGCTACCCTTAACCAAGCGGGCAGACCCGTGGCCTTTTTCTCCCGAACCCTCCACGCTTCAGAAATCCGCCACTCCTCAGTGGAAAAGGAAGCCCAAGCCATAGTGGAAGCTGTGCGACATTGGAGGCATTACCTGGCCGGCAGGAGATTCACTCTCCTCACTGACCAACGGTCGGTAGCCTTCATGTTCGATAATGCACAGCGGGGCAAAATTAAAAATGACAAGATCTTAAGGTGGAGGATCGAGCTCTCCACCTTCAACTACGAGATCTTGTACCGTCCCGGAAAGCTGAATGAGCCGTCCGATGCCCTATCCCGTGGCACATGTGCCAACGCACAAATAGACCATCTCCAAGCCCTCCACGAGGACCTCTGCCACCCGGGGGTCACTCGGTTCTACCATTTTATTAAGTCCCGCAACCTCCCATACTCTTTAGAGGAGGTCCGTACAGTCACAAGGGACTGCCACATCTGCGCGGAGTGCAAACCGCACTTTTTCAGGCCGGATAGAGCACACCTGATCAAGGCTTCCCGCCCCTTTGAACGGCTCAGTCTGGATTTCAAAGGGCCCCTCCCCTCCACCGACCGTAACACATACTTCCTGAACGTGGTGGACGAGTACTCCCGTTTCCCCTTCGCCATCTCCTGCCCCGACATGACAGCGGCCACAGTCATTAAAGCCCTTAGCACCATATTCACACTGTTCGGTTGCCCCGCATATATCCATAGTGACAGGGGGTCCTCCTTCATGAGTGATGAGCTGCGTCAGTTCCTGCTCAGCAAGGGTATAGCCTCGAGCAGGACGACCAGCTACAACCCCCGGTGGAACGGGCAAGTAGAGAGGGAGAACGGCACGGTTTGGAAGACCGTCCTACTGGCCCTGCGGTCCAGGGATCTCCCAGTTTCCCGGTGGCAGGAGGTCCTCCCGGACACTCTCCACTCCATCCGGTCGCTGCTGTGTACCACCACTAACCAAACGCCTCATGAGCGCCTCCTTGTCTTCCCTAGGAAGTCCTCCTCCGAAACGTCGCTGCCGACCTGGCTGGCGGCCCCAGGACCCATCTTGCTCCGGAAACATGTGCGGGCGCACAAGTCGGACCCGTTGGTCGAGAGGGTTCACCTCCTCCACGCGAACCCGCAGTACGCGTACCCCGACGGCCGACAGGGCACGGTCTCCCTGCGAGACCTGGCGCCCGCCGGCAACACACACACCCCCCCGACACCGATCATCCCCTCCCTGCCACCGACGCACCCCGCGACCGCCCCCTTCCCGGGAGGATCGGTCCTCCTCCCGTGTCCGACCAGGAGTGAAACAGGAACAAACACCGAAACGCTCCCGGAGACGACAACGCCGGAACAAGCACCTGCACCACCACCGGGGCTGAGGCGATCGACGAGGAAGACCAGACCGCCCGCTCGACTCGTGGCATCGGCGTGACACCAAGAATGTTGTTGGACTGTAACAAAAACTTTCTTTTCTCTTACGAATATTGTAAATAGTTTCACAAACCTTGTAGGTTTGTGTAGGGCTAAGTGTAGGGCTAAAACTGTAATGACATGCCCGAAATTTTCCTCCCAGGACCAGCCTTGTAAACCCCTACCACCATGCGAACCACCACCCCGCCGGGTTCATTTTTAACAAGGGGTGAATGTGGTAGTATGTATTAGGGGTCATGTGGGACTGTGAAGCCGTGATGCTATTGGCTGACAGATCCCGGGTCCTGGTTGGCTGTTGACTCCTGGCTCCACCCTGAAGGCGGAGTATAAGAACCCGAGCTTCTCCCCGCCGCTCCATTCTGTTGCTGAACTGCTGGGGACAAGTCTCGCTTAATAAAGCCTCATCGACTTCATCTTGACTCGTCTCTCTCGTAAGTCATTGTGCGCTACAACCATGTTAAATGCAATTGTAACCACTGGCCACCACCCCCACCGGACTCTTTTTTAACAGGGGGTGAATGTGGTAGTATCAGGTATTGCAGTACCCGAGTGGCTGTAAACCTAAGAGTTTACCATTGGCTGTTTGGTATGTGGCTCCGCCCTGACAGGCGGGGTATAAGAACAGATGCCGTCCCAGCAGCCCTCATTCTGTACCAAAGCTGCTGGGGAACAGATCTAGTCTATTAAAGCCTTCAGTTATGATACAACCTCGTCTTTGAGTTTAATTGATCGTGCATCAGACTCCCATACTGGGGCCGCGCAAGCTGCGTCTACTCCACGCCCGGGTGAGTCACAGAATCTCCGCCACGCTCGAAAAGGTGACGACTTATGAAGAGGCGGTCGAGCTACTCCACAAGCGGTTCATCAAGCCTATCAACGAGGTGCACGCCAGGCATCTGCTCTCTACCTGCCGGCAGCGCTCGGGGGAATCGCTGGACGAATTCGTCGAGAAACTCACCGCGCTTGCCAGGGACTGTGACAACCAGGATGTGACAGGGGAAGTCCATATGAACCTGCACATCAGAGACGCTTTCGTGTCCGGCACCCGCTCGACCTACATCTGGCAGCGGCTGCTCGAAAACGAGGCAAAAGACCTCCAGGATACGCTAACGCTCGCCTCCTCGCTGGAGGTGGCCCGACATAACTTGGGTACGTATCCCGCGGACTCTGCGAGCCCCCCCCTGGACTTCCTCAGACTCAGCCATATTACAGGCCTGCGCCATGCGGCGACGCGCTCATCATGGGGGCTGCGGGCAGGGCCAGCATCCACGCCCACGCTGCCCAGCCCGCTCCGCCACATGCAGCGACTGCGGGAAGAAGGGACATTTTGCGAGGGTTTGCCTGGCCAGACCCAGGGGCCAGAAGAACAAAGAACAGCCGGCCCGAAAATCAGGCTCTCAGGCCCACAGGCCTCGCAATGAGGCTGCGCACCGACCTGACACCCCCCCTTCTGACGCGTCATCAGCCTCGTGCGAATCATGGGAGTGGCCATCTTGTCGGCAGCCATCTTCTCGACCCGACACGCGCAGCTGACGGCGACGGCCATTTTACGAGTCCGCCCCGGCTGAGGACTCCGACTACCATCGAGTGGGAGGGATCACCCTCGACCAAACTTGGCCAAAACACCTGCAGAACTCTATGATGCAGGTCCAGGTCAACCTCCTCTGTGCCCCCCTGCTGCTCGGACTGGATTTCCAGTGCAGCCACCGAAGCCTGACACTGAAGTTCGGCGGACCCTTGCCCCCCCTTACGGTGTGCTGCCTTGCGACACTGAAAGTTGCACCCCCCTCGCTATTCGCTAACCTCACTCCCGACTGTAAGCCCGTCGCCACCAGGAGCCGGCGGTACAGTGCCCAAGATATGGCTTTTATCAAGTCAGAGGTCCAGCGTTTACTGGGAGAGGGGGTCATCGAGGCTAGCAACAGCCCTTGGAGAGCACAAGTGGTGGTAGTCCAGTCCGGGGAGAAGAAACGGATGGTCGTGGATTATAGCCAGACCATAAACAGAATCACGCAGCTTGATGCGTACCCCCTTCCTCGCATCGCGGAAATGGTAAATCGGATTGCCCAAAACCGAGTATTTTCCACGGTCGACCTCAAATCCACCTACCACCAGTTCCCCATCCGACCAAAAGACCGCCCCTATACTGCCTTCGAAGCAGCCGGCCGGCTCTTCCACTTCCTCAGGGTCCCCTTCGGCATCACAAATGGGGTCTCCGTCTTTCAAAGGGCGATGGATCAAATGGTGGACCAGTACGGTTTGCGGGCTACATACCCGTACTTGGACAATGTCACCATCTGCGGCCATGACCAGCAGGACCATGACGCTAACCTCGAAAAGTTCCTCCAGACCGCTCGAGCCCTTAACCTGACCTATAACGAGGGCAAATGCGTTTTCCACACCACCCGGCTAGCCATCCTCGGCTATGTCGTGGAAAACGGGGTCCTAGGTCCCGACCCCGACCGCATGCGCCCCCTAAAGGAACTCCCCCTTCCCCGCAGCCTCAAGGCCCTCAAACGGTGCTTGGGGCTCTTCTCCTACTACGCCCAGTGGGTCCTCAAATATGCGGACAAAGCCCGCCCACTCATAAAGACCACCACTTTTCCCCTCTCGGCTGAGGCTCAATTGGCCTTCAACCGCATCAAGGCCGATATCTTCAAGGCCACTAGGCACGCGGTGGATGAAACTATCCCCTTTCAGGTAGAGAGCGATGTGTCAGACATCGCCCTGGCTGCTACCCTCAATCAGGCAGGCAGACCAGTAGCGTTCTTCTCCTGGACCCTCACCGCCTCTGAGGTTCGACACTCTGCAGTCGAAAAGGAGGCACAAGCCATTGTGGAGGCTGTGTGGCGCTGGAGACACTACCTAGCCGGTAGGAGGTTTACCCTTGTCACCGACCAACGGTCGGTCGCCTATATGTTCGATAACACGCAACGGGGCAAAATAAAAAACGATAAAATTTTGAGGTGGAGGATCAAACTCTCCACCTACTCGTACGATATCAAGTATCGCCCAGGGGAGCTCAACGAGCCCCCAGATGCCCTGTCCTGCGGAACATGCACCAACGCGCAGGAGGACTGCCTGCAAGCCATCCACAATGACCTCTGCCACCCGGGGGTTACCCGGCTCATCCATTTCATCAAGTCCCGCAACCTACCTTACTCAACCAAGGAGGTCAAGGCCATGGTCAGGGCCTGCCAAGTCTGTGTGGAGTGCAAACCGCACTTCTATCGTCCAGACAAGGTTCGGCTCGTGAAGGCCTCGGGCCCCTTTGAGCGACTGAGCGTGAACTTCAAGGGGCCCCTCCCGTCCACCAACCGTTGTGCCTATTTCCTCACCGTGATCGATGAGTTCTCCCGTTTCCCATTCGCCATTCCCTGCACCGACATGACCTCAGCCACGGTGATTAAGGCACTGCACAGCATCTTCACCCTGTTCGGTTTCCCCGCATATATCCACAGCGACCGGGGTACATCGTTCATGAGCGATGAACTGCGTCAGTATCTGCTCAGCAAAGGCATCGCCTGGAGCAGAACGACCAGTTATATCCCGCGGGGAAACGGGCAGGTGGAGAGGGAGAACGCGACCGTGTGGAAGGCTGTCCTTCTGGCCCTGCGGTCGAGAAATCTCCCAACCACCCGCTGGCAGGAGGTCCTACCCGATGCCCTACACTCCATTAGGTCACTCCTCTGCACGGCCACGAATGAGACCCCTCACGACCGATTGTTTCTCTTCCCCAGGAAGTCTACCTCTGGGGTCTCGCTTCCACCTTGGCTGATGGCTCCGGGACCTGTTCTTCTCTGGAGGCACGTGAGGAGCCATAAAACGGACCCCCTAGTTGAAAAGGTCCGACTGCTCCACGCCAAGCCCAGTTACGCCTACGTGGAGTACTCCGACGGCAGGCAAGATACGGTTTCCCTCCGGGATCTGGCACCCGCTGGATCCTCCACCACAGACGCCCCTTCCCGCACCACTCCCCTGCAGGACCCGTCGCCCCCTACAACACACCCCCTTCCGGCCCTACCACCCGTTGGTGAGCCCCTACCGTGCGCCCCCCCTCTACACACCCCGCCGGTGCCAGCTCCGCTACCCTCAGCCCTGTCTAGTTCCTCTGCCCCGATCCGGACCAAAGCTCCGACCGCTGTGCTCCCGGATGTGCCCTCAACCGGGACGTCCGTGCCCGCCGCACCACCGCCCGAATTGAGGAGGTCGAGGAGGACGATCCGGCCACCGAGACGGATGGACCTATGATGGCACTTCACCCCCGCCGGACTCCTTTTTAAACAGGGGGTGAATGTGATGAACGGTTACTGCCTTATCATCATGTAAGGTGATGTCCCCTTTAAGACCGGCCTTGGAACCCTGGGGACTCCGCCTCTGGCTCCGCCCATCTGGGAGCCATACATAAAGGGCTGCCTTATGGTCTGTGTAGCTGTCAGCTCTCGTCTCGAGCTATAGCATAGTTATTAGTCTAATAAAGCCTTTTTTACAGTTTAATCTCTAAACGTCATTATTGAGGGTACCTCACGGGGGTTACCCAGCTCGTCCATTTCATCAAGTCCCGCAACCTACCTTACTCAACCAAGGAGGTCAAGGCCATGGTCAGGGCCTGACAGGTCTGTGCAAACCGCACTTCTACCGGCCAGACAAGGTTCGGCTCGTGAAGGCCTCGGGGCCCTTTGAGCGACTGAGCGTGGACTTCAAGGGGCCCCTCCCGTCCACCAATCGTAATGTCTATTTCCTCACCGTTATCGACGGGTTCTCCCGCTTCCCATTCGCCATTCTCTGCCCCGACATGACCCCAGCCACGGTGATTAAGGCACTGCACAGCATCGTCACCCTGTTCGGTTTCCCCGCTTATATCCACAGCGACTGGGGTACATCGTTCATGAGCGATGAACTGCGTCAGTATCTGCTCAGCAAAGGCATCGCCTCGAGCAGAACGACCAGTTATAACCCGCGGGGAAACGGGCAAGTGGAGAGGGAGAACGTGACAGTGTGGAAGGCTGTCCTTCTGGCCCTGCGGTCGAGAGGTCTCCCAACCACCCGCTGGCAGGAGGTCCTACCCGATGCCCTACACTCCATTAGGTCGCTCCTCTGTACGACCACGAACGGGACCCCTCACAACCGTTTGTTTGTCTTCCCCAGGAAGTCTACCTCCGGGGTCTCGCTTCCATCTTGGCTGACGACTCCGGGACCTGTTCTACTCCGGAGGCACACGAGGAGCCATAAGACAGATCCACTGATCGAGAGTGTCCAACTACTACACGCAAACCCTCAATACGCCTACGTCGAGCACCCCGACGGCAGGCAGGACACCGTTTCCCTGTGAGACCTGGCACCCGCTGGCTCGCCCACCGACGTCCCCCTTCCACCGACGCTCCCCTCCCCGCACCGGCAGTTGACTCTGACAGCGCCCCCCCCCCCCATTGCGCCCCCCCTCCCCCCAGCCGGCGCCGGCACCAATCACCCTAGTCACCCTGGATACCCCCCCTGCTCCAATGCGGGCAAAGGCTCAGACAACCGTGCTTCTGGATATACCACCACCGGGGACGACCGTACCCACCACACCACCGCCGGAGCTGAGAAGGTCGACACGGGCAATCAGACCACCCAAAGGACTGAACTTGTAATTCCACTTCACCCCCGGCAGACTATGCATTTGTTTTTAAAACGGGGGTGAATGTGATGAATGATATCTGTGTACATATGTACCTTTAATGCGTAGGCCCCTTTAAGACCGGGTCCCTGCGGTGGAGCAGGAGGAGCGGGCGGGAGAACAGGAGGAGCTGGCGGGGAGCAGGAGGAGCTGGCGGGGGAGCAGGAGGAGCTGGCGGGGAGCAGGAGGAGCTGGCGGGGGAGCAGGAGGAGCTGGCGGGGGAGCAGGAGGAGCTGGCGAGGGAGCAGGAGGAGCTGGCGGGGGAGCAGGAGGAGCTGGCGGGGAGCAGGAGGAGCTGGCGGGGAAGCAGGAGGAGCTGGCGAGGGAGCAGGAGGAGCTGGCGGGGAAGCAGGAGGAGCTGGCGAGGGAGCAGGAGGAGCTGGCGGGGAGCAGGAGGAGCTGGCGGGGGAGCAGGAGGAGCTGGCGGGGGAGCAGGAGGAGCTGGCGGAGGAGCAGGAGGAGCAGGCGAGGGAGCAGGAGGAGCTGGCGGGGGAGCAGGAGGAGCTGGCGGGGGAGCAGGAGGAGCTGGCGGGAGAGCAGGAGGAGCTGGCGGGGAGCAGGAGGAGCTGGCGGGGGAGCAGGAGGAGATGGCGGGGGAGCAGGAGGAGCTGGCGGGGAGCAGGAGGAGCTGGCGGGGGAGCAGGAGGAGCTGGCGGGGGAGCAGGCGGGGAGCAGGAGGAGCTGGCGGGGGAGCAGGAGGAGCTGGCGGGGGAGCAGGAGGAGCAGGCGGGGGAGCAGGAGGAGCTGGCGGGGGAGCAGGAGGAGCTGGCGGGGGAGCAGGAGGAGCTGGCGGGGAGCAGGAGGAGCTGGCGGGGGAGCAGGAGGAGATGGCGGGGGAGCAGGAGGAGCTGGCGGGGGAGCAGGAGGAGCTGGCGGGGGAGCAGGAGGAGCTGGCGGGGGAGCAGGAGGAGCTGGCGGGGGAGCAGGAGGAGATGGCGGGGGAGCAGGAGGAGCTGGCGGGGGAGCAGGAGGAGCTGGCGGTGGAGCAGGAGGAGCTGGCGGGGGAGCAGGAGGAGCTGGCGGGGGAGCAGGAGGAGCTGGCGGGGGAGCAGGAGGAGCTGGCGGGGAGCAGGAGGAGCTGGCGGGGAGCAGGAGGACCTGGCGGGGGAGCAGGAGGAGCTGGCGGGGATCAGGAGGAGCTGGCGGGGGAGCAGGAGGAGCAGGCGGGGCAGCAGGAGGAGCAGGCGGGGGAGCAGGAGGAGCTGGCGGGGAAGCAGGAGGAGCTGGCGGGGGAGCAGGAGGAGCTGGCGGGGGAGCAGGAGGAACTGGCGCGGGAGCAGGAGGAGCTGGCGGGGGAGCAGGAGGAGCTGGCGGGGGAGCAGGAGGAGCTGGCGGGGGAGCAGGAGGAGCTGGCGGGGGAGCAGGAGGAACAGTCCATCTCGATGCAGCAGAGATTCGGCTGATGCGTGACCAGCAGAACAGGCTGCTGGAGAAAGTGGACGACCTGGAAAATCTTTCTTGGAGGCAGAATATCCGAATCGTGGGTCTGCCGGAGGGAATCGAAGGATTGGACATTGGTGCATATGTGGGGAAGATGTTAGAGAAGCTGCTTGGGGAAGGTGCATTTGATCAACCGCTGGAGGTGGATCGGGGCCACAGGGCACTGATGCGAAAGCCCCAGGGGGGTGTGAGCCGCCGAGGGCGATGGTGGTACGATTGCATCGGTTCCTGGACAAGGAACGCATTATGAGGTGGGCCAGGCAGACGAGGCGATGCACTTGGGAAGATGCCGAGATCCGGGTGTATCAGGACCTGGGAGCAGAGCTGGCGAAGAGGAGGGCGAGCTTTAATAAGGTCAAGTCGTCCCTGTACATGTTTTAAGTTTGGTTTCCTAACCCGGCTCGCCTGTGGGTGACCTATGGGGGCCGGGAGCTGTACTTTGGCTTGGCCGAGGAGGTAGCGGACTTCATGAAGGCAGGAGAAGGAGGACCTTGAACTTTGATTGAGGAGAACTGAACTATGTTGTGAAAAACTTTTATATTGGTTTATATTGTTTGGATTTCTTTAATTTTTTTTCCGTTTTGCGGTTCTGTTTGGGGTCAGTTTACTGGGCTTTGTTAAGGGATGATGGGCGGGTGTCTGTGTTCGGACCTTGGAAGGGATTGTTTGTTTGTTTTTACTTCTTGCCTTTGACTGTTTGCACTAAGAGTGGGGGGAGGGGAATCAGTGGGGGTAAGATGCTAGGCTCCATGGGCGGGGGCTGCCAGGCTAGCTGGGTGGGGTAGTTCATGGAAGCAAAGTGGGGGGTGAGCTGAAGATCGATGGGGGGGAGTGGGAGTGGGGGGGTTGGGATTATACTGCTGACGAGTATGGGACTTTCAAAGTGGAGGAGGAGGAAGCTTGATGACAGTTCTTGCCTGAGGGGTGGGCCAGGGGAAGTGCGGGGCATGGGCCGCAAACTGGCCTAGGAGAGGTTATGGTTGATCGGCAGGGGAGGGGGGCGGGGTGCCCCCCCCGACCAGAGTGGTCACGTGGGATGTTCGGGGACTGAATGGGCCAGTCACAAGGACCCCTGTGTTCGCGCACTTGAGGTAACTGTAGGCGGACGTGGCCATGTTGCCGGAGACACATTAGAAGGTGGGGGATCAGATTAGGTTGAGGAAGGGATGGGTTGGGCAGGTGTTTCATTTGGGGCTAGACTTTAGAACGAGGGGGGTGGCGATCTTGGTTAATAAGCGGGTGGCGTTCGAGGTGGGGAAGATAGAGGCGGACCCGGGGGAGTAGATATATTATGGTTAGTGGGAAGCTGTAGGGAATGACCATGGTATTGGTAAATATACGTGCCCCGAACTGGGATGACATTGAGTTTGTTAGACGGGTGCTGGGGAAGATCCCGGACCTAGATTCACATTGACTGATTATTGGGGGCGGAATTTCAACACGGTCCTGGATCCAAGGTTGGACCGGTCGAACTCCAGGTCTGGGAAAGAATCAGCAATGGCAAAGGAGCTGCGGGGGTTCATGGAGCGCGTGGGGGGGGGGGGGGTTGATCCGTGGAGATTTGGGATGCCGAGGAGGAAGGAGGTTTTGTTCTACTCCCATGTGCATAAGGTGTCTTCCCGGATAGACTTCTTTGTGATTAACAAAACGCTGCTGGCTGAGGTGGTGGATGCTGAATATTCAGCAATAGTGGTGTCAGACCACACCCCACACTGGGTAGACCTGCAAGTTAGCAAGGGAAAGGCCCAGCACCCACAATGGAGGTTGGATGTGGGGCTGTTATCGGAGGAGGAGGTATGTGAGCGGGTGAGGGAGGCCATTCGGGGACATATAAAGATCAATGACACAGGTGAGATTTAGGTGGGGTGGTGTGGGAGGCACTGAAGGTGGTTATTAGGGGAGAATTCATCTTGATTCGGGCCCGGAAGGAGAAGGCTGAGCGGGCGGTGTTGGACAGGCTGGTAGGTGAAATTTTACAGGTGGACAGGAGGTATGTGGAGTCTCCGGATGACGGGCTTTTGAAGGAGCGTCAGAGACCGCAGCCAGAATTTGGGATTTTGTCCACAGGTAAGGCGGAGGGACAGCTGAGGAGGGTGAAGGGGGCGTTGTATGAATATGGGGAAAAGGCCAGCAGGATGCTGGTGCACCAGCTGAGGAAACAGGAGGCGGCGAGAGAGATTGGGAAAGTGAGAGATAGAGGACGGAAGGTGAATCTGGATCCGGCAGGGGTGAATGAGGTGTTTTGGGAGTTTTAAGGTAAATTGTGTACATCGGAACCCCCAACTGGGGTGGATCATAGAATCATAGAATTTACAGTGCAGAAGGAGGCCATTCGGCCCATCAAGTCTGCACCGGCTCTTGGAATGAGCACCTCACTTAAACCCACACATTCACCCTATCCCCGTAAACCAGTAGCCCCACCTCACCTAAGGGCAATTTAGCATGGCCAATCCACCTAACCTGCACATCTTTGGACTGTGGAAGGAAACCGGAGCACCCGGAGGAAACCCACGCACACACGAGTCGAACGTGCAGATTCCGCACTGACAGTGACCAAAGCCGGGAATCGAACCTGGGACTCTGGAGCTGTGAAGCAACTGTGCTACCACTGTGCTACCGTGCCGCCCCTGATTATGATCCTAAGGGGGGTATGAAACTGAGGGAGCACTGTCAGAGGGTCAGTACCGAGGGAGTGCTTCACTGTCAGAGGGTCAGTACCGAGGGGGTGCTTCACTGTCGGAGGGTCAGTACCGAGAGAATGCCGCACTGTCAGAGGATCAGTTCAGATGGAATGCAGCACTGTCAGAGGGTCAGTACCGAGAGAGTGCTGCACTGTCAGAGGGTTATTTCATTTTTTTTAAGAAAATATTTTATTGAGGCATTTATAATTTTAACATTTTAAACAGAGATCCAACACACGCAAAAACCCCACAATACCACACCCAACTCCCCCCAGCCCTAAACCGTAACTACCCATACATTAGATTCCCTGCCCTTATTCGTCACTTCCATGCCCCCCCCCCCCCCCAGTCTCCTGTTGACGGTCAATTCTGTCTCAGTATTGACCCTCTGACAGTGCGGCGCTCCCTCAGTACTGACCATCTGACAGTGAGACACCCACAAATTACTGACCCTCCGACAGTGCGGCGCTCCCTCAGTACTGACCATCTGACAGTGAGACACTCCCAAATTACTGACCCTCTGACATGCCGCCCTCCCTCAGTACTGCCCCACCGACAGTGTGGCACCCCCTCACTACTGACCCTCTGACTGTGCAGTGATCCTTCAGTACTGACTCTCTGCCAATGAGTCGTTCCCTCAGTGCTTACCCACCGACTTCTTACTGTGTCCACCCCAGTCCAATGCCGGCATCTCCACATCATACTGACCCGGGGACAGTGCGCCGCTGCCGCAGTACTGACCATCCAGCCAATTCTGGACTCGGGACCACCTTCACCCAAAGTACCTCTGCCACAATGCCAAAATTCCTGCAGCTTCAGGCAGGCCCAAGACATGTGGACATGGTTCACGCACCCCCCCTGCGCACCGCCCACACCTATCCTCCACCTCCTCAAAGAACCTACTCATTCTAGCCACCCTCATAGGTGCCCTATGGGCAGTACGGTAGCATTGTGGATAGCACAATTGCTTCACAGCTCCAGGGTCCCAGGTTCGATTCCCGGCTTGGATCACTGTCTGTGCAGAGTCTGCACATCCTCCCCGTGTGTGCGTGGGTTTACTCCGGGTGCTCCAGTTTCCTCCCACAGTCCAAAGATGTGCGGGTTAGGTGGATTGACCATGCTAAATTGCCCATAGTGTCCAAAATTGCCCTTAGTGTTGGGTGGGGTTCCTGGGTTATGGGGATAGGGTGGTGGTGTGGACCTTGGGTGGAGTGCTCTTTCTAAGAGCCGGTGCAGATTCGATGGGCCGAATGGCCTCCTTCTGCACTGTAAATTCTATGAAATTCTATGAAACAGTGCGGCGCTCCACAGTACTGACCCTCTGACAGTGAGGCACCCCCTCATTACTGACCCTCTGACAGTGCGGCAATCGCTCAGTACTGACCCTCTGACAGTGCGGCGCTCCACAGTACTGACCCTCTGACAGTGAGGCACCCCCTCATTACTGACCCTCTGACAGTGCGGCAATCGCTCAGTACTGACCCTCTGACAGTGCGGCACTCCGTCTGTAATGACCCTCTGACATGCGGCACCCCCTCAGTACTGACCCTCTGACAGTGCGGCAATCGCTCAGTACTGACCCTCTGACAGTGCGGCACACCCTCAGTACTGACCCTCTGACAGTGCGGCACTCCTTCATTACTGACCCTCTGACAGTGCGGCACTCCCTCAGTACTGACTCTCTGACAGTGCGACGCTCTCTCAGTACTGACCCTCCGACAGTGCGGCACTCCTTCAATACTGACCCCCTGACAGTGCAGCACTCGCTCAGTACTGACCCTCCAACAGTGCGACGCTCTCTCAGTACTGACCCTCCGACAGTGCGGCACTCCTTCAATACTGACCCTCCGACAGTGCACCACTCCTTCAATACTGACCCCCTGACAGTGCAGCACTCGCTCAGTACTGACCCTCCAACAGTGCGACGCTCTCTCAGTACTGACCCTCCGACAGTGCGGCACTCCTTCAATACTGACCCTCTGACAGTGCGGCACTCCCTCAGTACTGACCCTCCAACAGTGCGACGCTCTCTCAGTACTGACCCTCTGACAGTGCGGCACTCCCTCAGTACTGACCCTCCAACAGTGCGACGCTCTCTCAGTACTGACCCTCTGACAGTGCGGCAATCGCTCAGTACTGACCCTCTGACAGTGCGGCACTCCCTCAGTACTGACCCTCCGCCAGTGCGGTGTTCCACCAGTCCTGACCCTCTGACAGTGCGGCACTCCCTCAGTACTGGACCTGCAACAGTGCGGCGCTCCCTCAGTACTGACCCTCTGACAGTGCAGCACTCCCTCAGTACTGACCCTCTGACAGTGCGGTGTTCCACCAGTCCTGACCCTCTGACAGTGCGGCACTCCCTCAGTACTGGACCTGCAACAGTGCGCCGCTCCCACAGTACTGATCCTCCAAAATTGTGGAGCCCCCTCAGTACTGACTCTCTGACAATGCAGCACTCCCTCAGTACTGACCCTCCCTCAGTACTGACCCTTTGACTGTGTGCCGCTCCCTCTGTACTGACCCTCCAACAGTGCAGCACTCCCTCAGTACTGACCCTCCGACAGTGCGCTGCTCCCGCAGAACTGATCCTTCAAAGTTGTGGATCTCCCTCATAACTGAGTCTCCGACAGTGCTGCACTCGCTCAGTACTGACTGTGTTGATTTGCAAAATATGACTTACGGAATTGCTCTTCATCTTTGCCCGGGTCATTTGGTTTTATCACCGTGCAGAACTTGCAGTCTGGGAACAAAGGTGACAAATATTTACAGAATAAATTAATTTGCAATTTCAGTTCTTGCCTCTCTCTCTCTCTCACTCTATCTCTCTCTGTCTTTCTCTCTCTCTTCCTCTCTGTTTCTGTGTCTCTCCCTATCTGTCTCTTGTAATGTTCTTTGATTGGGCTAATATGAACAAAAAAATTAGACTTTGTTTTACAAACAAAGCTATTTATTACTAACACTACATTAACAAATAACTAAAATGTCTAAGATGAATACAGTTGGGAATAACGTCAATCACTAAGTTACACTAAGATACAGCAGTTGTGTGATTGTGACTGCTAATAACTGCTGACAAAAACCTTCTGCTGCAGCAATGGTGCATCCCGGGTCCTGGGATTGCGTACTCGCCCCACCTGCTGGTCGGATGGTAAAACTACAACAATAAAACATAATTTATAATACACACGCATACAATAGAATTTACAGGGATGATAATTATATACAGATGATAGTTTACCTACCATCACATCATCCTTCCTTTCAAAATGATTTTGAATCACAGGCATGTACATTCAAACTATACACATAAACATTGATTTTGGTCATGTAAAACAGCATGCAGGTAAACGTGACTGTTCATCAGTTCAATCGATCAGGCTTCTGATTGATTCTGCTGTTGAACTGCCTTTGTTGCCTGGTCTTTTCCTGTGCTTGTGGCATTGAAATATGTGTTGACTTCTTGTTTTCTTTGGTCTATTTTTGAAGAACCTTTGACGTCTTGCTTCTTGAAAGATCTGTTGCTGAAGCATGAAGTACTCTTGTTCCTTTCTGTTTTCTCTCTGAAGACTGCCTTGGTACCTACACGCACCTTGAGCTATATTTTTCTTGTGCGTGAACTGGCCCAGTTGTGAGGCCTGACTTGCTGGGGTTTCACGGAGTTTGGTTAGGTTTGCCTGAAACCTCTGTACATACTCAGCTAATTGTATTATCTCACTGTCGTTTGCTGCCAGTTCAACTTCCTGACTTGATCGTATTAACATTTTAATAGCTTGTTCCCCAGCAGGAGCTTCCTGGATCTGGGTGGCCAGCTGCAGGGATTTGTTAGCTGAGAAAAGTTGCTCACGTAAGGTCTCTGCCTCTCTTTGAACCACCTCTGCCCTCTGATTGGACCTTTCCAGATCTTTCCGGACAACTTCAACTTCATCCACTTTGGCAGTTGATTCTGCATCATGTTTCGCCTTTAAATCATATGGCTCAGTCTGAGTTGATTCCAGAGCTGTCTGTAACACTTGGACCTTGTGATCAGCCTCCTCAAATTTGGAGGCCAAAACTATTTGAGTCTTTTGCAACTTTCTGTCCTTTTCCGTGAATCATTCCGTAATTTCTGCTCTTTCCCGAGAGCAAGGCTTTCTGCTTTGCTGCTCAAGGTCTGTTCATACTCGTTGGTTGTTTCTTTAAGTGCTTTTATTGTTGCTTCCTGATTCTTGACTTCTGCAAACTCCTTGTTGTATTCCTCAAGTGTGTCCCGCGGTTTCTGATTCTCGTTTTCTATATCTTGCATACGCTGGACTATGAGCTGGAGCGGCTGTCCTGGATCTAATGCTGCAACGGGATCACTGAGGTCACTGTTGGCGATCTGCAGAGTTGCATTTTTAGATTGCACTGAGCGGTTCTTCTCCAGCAGAAGTACCTCTCGGGTTTTGGATGTGCCCTGTAATCCAGACCCTTCTGATGCTATACCTCCCATCGATTTCAGACTACTCGGCTCTTTTTTAACCTCTTCATGGTCAGACTGCCCTCTCAGCTTTTCATCTAGATGTTGGGAGTGTGCTGTCCTTTGCACTAAGCTGCTGTTTCAATTTCAAAAGCTCATCATTTTCTTTCGCGAGGCCATCATATGCCGCACTCTGCCAATTGTTTCTTGTTTGTCGCTCAGGATCAGTGCTTCTCGGCATATTTGATTTCTTTCCGTGCTTTTCAGATCCTTGTTTGTCCTGCTCGCCGGACCGTTCATTCTTGTTCTGGCTGGACATTTCCATCCGATGTTCGACGAGCAGCCATCAACATCACCGCCGTGTTCCGCTTCGAGGAGACATTTGCCTCCAGCACCCGTAGAGTCACCCACTGAAACAGCCTCTGGCTTCGCTTTGAAGACTTTGTTCCTGTCGGCTTCTGACTTGGTGGCTGTGCACCCTTATTTTCTAGGTCCACCCCCTTTTCAATAAAACCGCTTTCTTGATGCGCTGTGTGTGGAGTTGAGGCCAGAGTCTTGGATTGTTCCCCCGGAGTCTGTACTAACTTTGCATCTATGGCTGCCTTGTGCGCCGTCGGCATATAGTCAGTGTCTGCATCTTCAGTGTCTGCATAGTCAGCGTCGGTATCGTATAATCGCTGTACTAACTGCAGTGATTCACATGCTGCTGCGCCTAGCAGTGATCGCTTGTCTGTTTCCACAATTACAAATTTAACTGTGAATAATTGTGCATTCATTCGACTTGCAGGTTACACATTCCCAACGTCTTAATTGGTGGGACGTGGAAGTCGGTGAGATTGCAATCGATATCCTCTATTTGTGGTTGAATCCACATTTTCCGGTGGTCTGTTTCGTTGATTAAATTCGCTCTGGTACCCATGTCCAGTTTGATGTTTGTACTGATTTGATTAATTATGAGCGGAATCATCCAATTATCCAAGTGGTTTGCTATTTCTTCTTCTCTTTCTGTGTTTCGTTGTCCAGCGCCTTCATTGATCATGACCACGAAAAAATAACTTTCCAGGTCATCTGGTGCATCATTAAACTCAGTTTGCCTGTCCAAGGCTGCACTTTGCATAATTGATGAATCACTCATTTTTTTAGCCTTGGTTATCACATTAATGGTTGTTTCTGGCACAGGTTTTGCCGAATGCAGGGCCTTTTCTCGTACTGTGAGTTCTGCCGAACCTCCAGCACAAAATGGCGTTCACTGAAAATATCTCAAACTGGCCACTGCCCGGACCACGTTTCTGATTTTGCTGCGACACAGCAAAGATGGTGTTCGTCATGCACTCTTATTTCCCGCCACGTTCTTGTGTCTGGATCTCACTGATTCACTATGTGCAATCTCACTGGCCTTGCATATTTTTATGGCATCTGCTAAAATTAAATCGTATTCCCTCAGCAATCGCTCATGTAATTTATCACATTGCAGACCGTATACAATTTTAATGAATTATGGAGGTCTGTAAAATTGCAGGATTGCCCTTTGAGACGTAGATCCGTGACAAAACAGTCAAAGGTTTTGCCCGATTTCCGAAGTCTCATCCTAAATATGTAGCGCTGAAAGGTTTTGGATGTCAGTGGATATTGAATTGTTCGATTACTTTTGAGTAGCTCTTCTTGTCGTCCTCCGCAGCAAACTAAAAAGTGTTAAACAGATCAATTGCTTCGGGACCAACTACTGTCATTAGGAGCGCTATTTTTCTCTCATCTGAAGCTTCTTGGAGACCCAGAGCCTGCACGTACAAAGTGAATAGTTGTTTGAAAGCACGCCAGTTCGCATCCACATTACCAGTCGTGAGCAGTTTGTTGGGAGTCTTCAATGCTTCCACCTCGCTTTGATGATCCTGGTAGTATTTTGTTTAACAGCCAAATTTTTTTGTTTCGAGCCTCCCTTTGTTCTCTTGTGTCTGGTCGACTTAACTAACTTTCCCTAACTGTACTCTTTCGACATCCATTCCAAAGGTACCATGTAATGTTCTTTGATTGGACCAATATGAACAAAGAACATTAGACTTTGTTTTATAAACAAAGCTATTTATTACTAACACAACATTAACAAATAATTAAAATGTCTAAGATGAATACAGTCAATCACTAACTTACACTAAGATACAGCAGAGCTACTTCTAACTGTGACTGCTAACAACTCCTGACAAAAAGAGTGCGTCCCGGGTCCTGGGTTTACGTACTCGCCCCACCTGCTGGTCGGATGGTAGAACTACAACAATAAAACATAACTTATAATACACACACAGACCATAGAATTTATAGGGATGAGAAACTACTCCTATTATATACAGATGATAGTCTATCTATCATCACATCTCTCTCTCTCTCTTTCTCTCTCCCTCTCTGCCTCTCTCTTTCTGTCACACTCGCTGTCTGTTCATGTGTGTGTCTCTCTTGCTGCCTCTCTCTCTATCTGTCACTCTCTGTCTTTCACTCGCTCTCTCTGTCTCTAATTCCCTCTATCTCTCTCCGTCTGTTTCTTTCTCAATCTGTGTCTCTCTCAGTCTTTCTCTCAGTCTTTGTCTCTCTCTGTCTCACTCTCTCTCCATCTGCCTCTCTATCTCTATCTCTCTCTTTCACTTTCTGTCTCTCTCTGTCTCTCTCTTTGTCTCTCTCTCTCTCTGTCTTTCCCTCTCTCTGTCTTATTTCTCTCTGTCCTTCTCACTCTTTCTTACTCTCTTCCTCAGTCTCTCACTCTCTGTTCCTCTCTGACTCTCTCTGCCTGTCTGTCTTCTCTCTCTCTGTCTCTCTCTCTATCAGTCTGTTGCTCTCCCTCTACATATCTCTCTCCCTCTTAGCCTCTCTCTCCGTCTCTCTTATGGTGGTATGCATAAAGTAATTCTGTATATAATATTGTGCACAGCCTCTGCCCAGCAGGTGGCAATGTGGCAGTGTAAGTCTACCACGTGGCACTGTGCCTCGGGGAGTTCATAGAATCATAGAATTTACAGTGCAGAAGGAGGCCATTCGGCCCATCGGGTCTGCACCAGCTCCTGGGAAGAGCACCCTACTTAAGCCCACACCTCCACCCTATCCCCGCAAACCAGTAACCCCACCTAACTTAAGGGCAATTTAGCATGACCAATCCACCTAACCTGCACATATTTCAACTGTGGGAGGAAACCGGAGCATCCGGAGGAAACCCACGCAGACACAGGGAGAATGTGCAGACTCCGCACAGACAGTGACCCAAGCCGGGAATCAAACCTGGGACCCTGGAGCTATGAAGCAACTGTGCTAACCACTGTGCTACCGTGCTGCCCCTCCCGTGCCTGGGAGGAAGTCGTGTTTATGGATAGAAGTATTTTGCAGTGGCTCTATAATAGCTAGTTAGTGTCAGCAGTTTGTTATTTATTTATTCCAGTTATCTTTATCACACAGTTGTTTAATAATAAATTATTTAAACTAGATGTCCTGTAGTTCATCATTCATATCGGCCAGTCTACAGAACATGACGGGCTGGAACCAAAGAGAAAATGCTGGAAAATCTCAGCAGGTCTGGCAGCATCCTAGGGAGAGAAAAGAGCTAACGTTTCGAGTCCAGATGACCCTTTGTCAAAGCTAAAAGAGACTTCCGGTTGCGGCCATGCCTGGATAGGTCGCACGTTCGGCAGCTCCCGCCGGGAACGGACTTTTGGGCTCTCTAGAGGGGCCCCAATGGCACTTGTTCAACGGCTTCCAGTGTGGGAAGTTGACAGCAAGGTCCCCCCGACAGTGTATGGATTGGACCAGGAGTGGAGCGGTGAAAAAAGGGATCTTGGAGCAGCGAAAAGTGAGAGGGAGAAAAAGCAAGATGGCGGCGGGTGGAGACCAAGCAGCATGGGCGCAGTGGTCGCAGGAGCAGCAGGGGTTTCTTAAACGCTGCTTTGAGGAGCTGAAAACCGAAATGCTGGCGCCAATGGAGGCGGCGATTGAGAAGCTAGTGGAGACCCAGAAGGCCCAAGGGGCGGCGATCCGGGAGGTGCGGCAAAAAGCCTCGGAGAACGAGGACGAGATCTTGGGCCTGGCGGTGAGAGTGGAGGAGCAAGTGGCGCTGCACAAGAGGTGGGCGGAAAGATTTGAGGACCTGGAGAATAGGTCGAGGAGGAAGAATCTTTGGATTCTGGGTCTCCCTGAAGGAGTGGAGGGGCCCGATGCCGGGACATATGTGAGCACGATGCTCAATTCGCTGATGGGCGCGGGAGCCTTCCCGAGGCCCCTGGAGCTAGATGGGGCGCACCGGGTCCTGGCAAGGAGACCCAAGGCCAACGAGCCGCCAAAGGCTATAGTGGTGAGGTTTCACCGCTTTATGGACAGAGAGTGTGTCTTGAGATGGGCTAAGAAAGAGCGGAGCAGCAGGTGGGAGAACACGGAGATCCGAATCTACCAGGACTGGAGTGCAGAGGTGGCCGAGAAGAGAGCTGGCTTTAATCGGGCTAAGGCGGTGCTCCATCGGAATGGGGTGAAGTTCGGTATGCTGCAGCCAGCGCGGTTGTGGGTCACATTCCAGGATCGGCACCAATATTTCGAAACGCCTGAGGAGGCTTGGAGTTTTATACAGACTGAAAAGTTGGACTCAAATTGAGGGTTTGTTGTTGTGGGGGGGATGTTTTCTGTATATATTGTTTGAACTACGTGTAGGGAATGTTCCCTTGGTTGGGTGCTGGATGGGGTTGGGTGAAGGGATTTGATGGGGAGACTGTGGGAGAGTGTGGGCGTCGGTGCTGGAGGGAGGGGAGGCCCGGGGATGGGGAATTGAGGTAAGGCTGCAAAAGGAGCTGCGCCAGAGTGGGCGGGGCCGGCTCAGGAAAGCGTGGGCTTTTTCCCGCGCTAGGGAAGAACGGAGGTGGGGGTCGGAGGGGGGGTGGGGGGTGGTACTGGAGAGGAGCGCACACTGACTGCCAGGGAGGAGGGGGAGGGGGGATTCCCACACTGGGGGGGTCGATGGGAAGGCGGGAGGGGCCGGGGTCAGCAGGAGTCAGCTGACTTACGGGAGTGTTATGGGGGGAGCAAAAGAGCTAGATATGGGTCTAGCGGGGGGAGGGGGGGAGAGAGGGAGGTATAGGGTTGCTGCTGCATTGGCCAAAGGGGAACTGGAAATAGGAGAGGTAGTCGGGGCGGGGGTCTGCCGTCTGGGGGTCTGGAGGGTGCGGGAGGCGCGGGCACGTGACTGGCCCAGAAAAGGAGATGGCTAGTCGGCAGGGGGGGGGGGGAACAGCCCCCCAATCAGGCTGATAACTTGGAATGTGAGGGGCCTGAATGGGCCGGTTAAGAGGGCTCGGGTGTTCGCGAACTTAAAGGGACTGAAGGCAGACGTGGTCATGCTTCAGGAGACACATTTGAAGGTGGCAGATCAGGTCAGGCTGAGAAAGGGATGGGTAGGACAGGTATTCCATTCGGGGCTGGATGCGAAGAACAGAGGGGTTGCAATACTGGTGGGGAAGCGGGTGTCGTTTGAGGCAAAGAATATTGTAGTGGATAATGGAGGTCGATACATGATGGTGAGCGGTAGGTTGCAGGGGGTGTGGGTGGTACTGGTAAACGTATACGCCCCGAACTGGGATGATGCGGGATTTATGAAACGCATGCTGGGTCGGATTCCGGACCTGGAGGTAGGAAGCTTGATAATGGGGGGGGGGGATTTTAACACAGTGCTGGATCCAGCATTGGATCGCCCCTAGGTCCAAGACGGGGAAGAGGCCGGCTGCAGCCAAGGTGCTTAGGGAGTTTATGGACCAGATGAGGGGAGTGGATCCATGGAGGTTTGCCAGGCCCTTGGCCAGGGAATTCTCATTCTTTTCCCATGTACATAGAGCCTACTCCCGGATAGATTTTTTTGTTTTGAGTAGGGCGCTAATCCCGAAAGTGGAGGGAACAGAGTATTCGGCCATAGCCATCTCGGACCACGCCCCGCATTGGGTGGAGCTGGAGTTGGGAGAGGAGAGGGATCAGCGCCCGCTGTGGCGTCTTGATATGGGATTATTGGCGGATAAGGAGGTGTGCGGGAGGGTGCGGGGGTGCATCGAGAAATATTTGGAGGCCAATGACAACGGAGAGGTGCAGGTGGGGGTAGTCTGGGAGGCGCTGAAGGTGGTGGTCAGGGGGAGCTAATCTCCATTAGGGCCCACAGGGAGAAGTGAGAGGGCAGGGAGAGGGAGAGGTTGGTGGGGGAGATCTTAAGGGTGGACAGGAGATATGCAGAGGCCCCCGAGGAGGGACTACTCAGGGAGCGGCGAAGCCTCCAGATGGAGTTTGACCTGTTGACCACAGGGAAAGCAGAGGCACAGTGGAGGAAAGCACAAGGGGCGACGTACGAGTATGGGGAGAAGGCGAGCCGGATACTGGCACACCAGCTTCATAAGAGGGAGGCAGCGAGGGAGATAGGTGGAGTTAAGGATAGCGGGGGGAATACGGTGCGGAGTGCGGTGAGAGTAAATGAGGTACTCAAGGGCTTCTATGAGGAGCTGTACAGATCTGAGCCCCCAGCGGGGGAAGAGGGGATGCGACGATTTTTGTATCAGCTGAGGTTCCCGAGGGTGGAGGAGCAGGAGGTGGCTGGTTTAGGAGCACCAATTGGGTTGGAGGAGCTGGTTAAAGGATTGGGGAACATGCAGGCGGGGAAGGCCCCGGGGCCAGATGGGTTCCCGGTCGAGTTTTATAGGAAATACGTGGACCTGCTAGGCCCGTTGCTAGTGAGGACTTTCAATAAGGCAAGGGAGGGAGGGACCTTGCCCCCGACAATGTCCGGGGCGCTGATCTCTCTGATCCTGAAGCGGGACAAGGACCCACTGCAATGTGGGTCGTATAGACCGATCTCGCTCCTCAATGTGGATGCGAAGTTGCTGGCAAAAGTGCTGGCTACGAGAATTGAGGACTGCGTCCCGGGGGTGATCCATGAGGACCAGACGGGATTTGTAAAGGGCAGGCAGTTAAACACTAATGTGCGGAGGCTCCTCAACGTGATTATGATGCCATCGGTGGAGGGAGAAGCAGAGATAGTGACAGCCATGGACGGGGAGAAGGCCTTCGACCGGGTGGAGTGGGAGTATCTTTGGGAAGTGTTGCGGAGGTTTGGGTTTGGGGAGGGGTTCATCAGCTGGGTCAGATTGCTATATAGAGCCCCGGTGGCGAGTGTGGCTACGAATCGGCGGAGGTCGGAGTACTTTCGGCTGTACCGATGGACGAGGCAGGGGTGCCCCCTGTCCCCCTTGTTGTTTGCATTGGCAATTGAGCCTTTGGCCATGGCACTAAGGGAGTCCAGGAAATGGAGGGGGTTGGTTTGAGGCGGAGAGGAACATCGGGTGTCGCTGTATGCGGACGACCTGTTGCTGTATGTGGCAGATCCAGTGGAGGGGATGGCGGAGGTCATGCGGATCCTAAGGGAGTTTGGGGACTTCTCGGGTTATAAGCTCAACGTAGGGAAAAGTGAGCTCTTTGTGGTGCATCCAGGGGACCAGGGAAGGGGGATAGATGACCTACCATTGAAGAGGGCGGGAAGGAGCTTTTGGTACTTGGGGATCCAGGTGGCTGGGAGTTGGGGGGCCCTGCACAAGCTCAATTTGACGCGGTTGATGGAGCAGATGGAGGAGGATTTCAAAAGATGGGATGTGCTGCCACTCTCGCTAGCGGGCAGGGTACAGTTGGTTAAAATGATGGTCCTCCCGAGGTTTCTCTTTGTGTTCCAGTGCCTTCCCATTATGATTACCAAGGCCTTTTTTAAACAGGTAGGTAGGAGCATCATGGGTTTCGTGAGGGCAAATAAGACCCCGAGGGTAAAGAGGGGGTTTCTGGAGCGTAGCAGGGACAGGGAGGGCTGGCGCTGCCGAATCTGTGCGGCTATTATTGGGCTGTCAATGTGGCGATGATCCGAAAGTGGGTCATAGAGGGAGAGAGGACGGCGTGGAAGAGGTTGGAGATGGCGTCCTGCAAGGGCACGGGCCTGAGGGCGCTGGTGACGGCACCGCTGCCGCTCTCGCCGACAAGGTACACCACGAGTCCGGTGGTGGCGGCAACGTTGAAGATCTGGGGGCAGTGGAGACGGCATGGGGTGAGGTGGGAGCCTCGGTTTGATCCCCGATTCAGGAGAACCATTGGTTCGTCCCGGGAAGGTTGGATGGGGGGTTTCAGAGCTGGCATCGGGCAGGGATTAGAAGAATGGGGGACCTGTTTATAGATGGGACGTTTGCGAGCCTAGGGGCGCTGGAGGAGAGGTTTGGGTTACTCCTGGGAAATGCGTTCAGGTATATGCAAGTGAGGGTGTTTGTGAGGCGGCAGGTGAGGGAATTCCCGTTGCTCCCGGCACAGGGGATTCAGGACAGGGTGATTTTGGGTGCATGGGTCGGAGAGGGCAAGGTTTCGGCGATCTATCAGGAGATGAAAGAAGAGGAGGAAGCCTCGGTAGAGAAGTTAAAGGGCAAGTGGGAGGAGGAGCTTGGGGAGGAGATAGATGAGGGTCTGTGGGCTGATGCCCTGAGTAGGGTTAATAATTCCTCTTCCTCTTGTGCCAGGCTCAGCCTAATACAATTTAAGGTTACTCACAGAGCGCATATGACAGGGGTGAGGTTGAGTAGGTTCTTTGGGATGGAAGACAGGTATGGGAGGTGCTCGGGAAGCCCGGCGAATCACGTCCACATGTTCTGGTCGTGCCCGGCACTGGATGGGTTCTGGAGGGGTTTTGCGAGGACTATGTCCAAGGTGGTGAAAGTCCAGGTCAAGCCGAGCTGGGGGTTGGCAATATTTGGGGTAACGGATGAGCCGGGAGTGCAGGAGGCGAAAGAGGCCGGTATCCTGGCCTTTGCGTCCCTGGTAGCCCGGCGGAGGATCTTGCTATTATGGAGGGACGCAAAGCCCCCCAGGTGTGGAAGCCTGGATAAATGACATGGCAGGGTTCATTAAGCTGGAGAGGATAAAGTTTGCCTTGAGAAGTTCTGTGCAGGGGTTCTTAGCAACCTTTCCTAGACTATCTCGCGGAGCGTTAAGAGGAGGTCAGCAACATCCCAAGGGTAGGGGGGGGGGGGAAGGGGGGGGGGTCTCTTTCGAGGGGGGTATTTGGGTGGGTGGGGGGGCTTCCCCAAGGGTACCTTTGAAAGTCATATGGGGGGGTCACTATATACGGGGGAAACCCAATGTATAAGTTTTGTATTATTTTCGATTGTTGTGTTTGAGCTCTTTTTTCTTTTTGTTATGGGGGGTTTGTTATAAATGTTGGTGGAAAAATCTGAATAAACATATTTTTTTTTTAAAAGCTAAAAGACAGAGAAAGTGGGAAATATTTATACTGTGGAGTGAGAATGAAAGATGAGTCATAGTCACAGAAACCCAGGGAACAGGGTGCTAATAGCCACAGAAACCAAGGGGAAAGAGGGCTAATGGCAGTCCCCAGAGAGAACAAACGGTGTGAAAGGCCAAACTACAGAGTGGCTGGTTTAGCACAGGGCTAAATCGCTGGCTTTGAAAGCAGACCAAGGCAGGCCAGCAGGACGGTTCAATTCCCGTACCAGCCTCCCCAAACAGGTGCCGGAATGTGGTGACTAGGGGCTTTTCACAGTAACTTCATTGAAGCCTACTTGTGACAATAAACGGTTTTTATTAATTTTTTTATTAACTAACATCAGAGGGTAAACTGTGACAGATGTAGATGTGGGGGAGGGGGAGGGGAAGGGAGAGGGGAAGGGGGAAGCAAAGGGGAGAAAAGGTAAGGAAAGGTGGATAAAATAGTGGGGGGTAAATATATATAAAGAAAGACAAGAAAGAAAGAAATGGTAAAAGTTAAAATGAAATGGGATGAAAACAAATGGGTCAAGGTGGGGTAGAGTTAATCATCTGAAGCTGTTGAATTCGATGTTGAGACCGGAAGGCTGTAGTGTGCAAACCGGAAGATGAGATGTTGTTCCTCCAGTTTGCGTTGAGCTTCACTGGAACATTGCAGCAGGCCAAGAACAGACAACTGGGCATGGGAGCAGGGTCTTGTGTTAAAATGGCAAGCAATGGGAAGGTCAGGGACTTGAATGCGCACAGACCGAAGATGCTCAGCAAAGCGATCACCCAGTCTGCGTTGGTCTCTTCGATATAGAGGAGATCACATTGGGAGCAGTGAATGCAATAGACCAAATTGAAAGTGAAACGCTGTTTAACCTGGAATGAGTGTTTTGGGCCTGGGATGTTAAGCATGGAAGAGGTAAAAGGGGCAGGTGTTACAACTTCTGTGATTGCATGGGAAGGTGCCATGGGTGATGGGAGAGGTACTGGGTATGGTGGAGGAGTGGACTAGATTGTCTCGGAGTGAACGGCCTCTGCGGAATGCTGACAGAGGGAGTGAAGGGAAGATACGTTTGGTGGTGGGCATCACGCTGGAGTTGGCAACAATGGCGGAGGATTCATACGGAGGCTGGTGGGATGAAATGTGAGAACGAGGGGGACTCTATCCTTGTTCAGGGAGGGAGTGGAGGGGGCGAGAGGAGTGGTGCGGGAGATGGACCGCACACTGCTGAGGGCCCTGTCAACAACTGTAGGTGAGAAATCATGGTTGAGGAAGAAGGAACACATTTTCGAAGCACCATTTTGGAAAATGGCATCATCGGAACAAATGCGACGGAGGCGAAGGATCTGAGAGAAAGGGATGGAATCCTTACAGGGTGTAGGGTGCGAAGAGCTGTAGACCAGATAGCTGCGGGAGTCAGTGGGCTTGTGGTGGATATTAGTGGATAGTCTATTACCAAAAATAGAGACAGAAAGAGCAAGGAAGGGAAGGGAAGTGTCTGAGATGGACCAGGTGAAAGTGATGGAGGGGCGGAAACTTGAAACGAAGTTGATGAATTTTTCCAGGTCCGGACGAGAGCATGAAGCGGCACCAAAATAGTCATCAATGTATCGGTAAAGGAGTTGTGGGAGGGGACCCGGATAGGCCTGGAACAAGGAATGTTCCACATACCCCATAAAGAGGCAAGCGTAGCTAGGACCCATTGCTACACCTTTGATTTGGAGAAAATGGGATGAGTTAAAAGAGAAGTTGTTGAGAGATAGAATGAGTTCAGCCAGGAGGAGGAGAGTGGTGGTGGATAGGAATTGCCCAGGCCTCTTTTCGAGAAAGAAGGGAAGAGCTCTCAGGCCACCCTGGTGTGGGATGGAGGTGTAGCGAGATTGCACATCCATGGTGAATAGGATGAGGTTAGGGCCTGTGAACTGGAAGTTGTCAATATGAAGCAGGGCATTATTCTCTCCACATGACGAGCTGGATTCTCCGATTTTGCGGCTATGTTATTCTCTAAGTCTGAATAAAGATTGCAGACTTCCAGTTAACACAAATACTTTATTCAGTAGGTTTGTTCTGTTTCCAGAGCTTAACTAGATATAATACAGTCAAGAGGTATGACCAGTGAAGCTAAGGTAAGCTGCCTATGCTGAGCTGTCTCTGTCTGCTGCTGCTCACTAGCCCTGTGCTTCTGAAAGAGGCGGATCCTACCTTGGGCTGGACCTTTTATACCCGTCTCTGATGCTGCCCTCTAGTGATGCTGTGGCTGTTACATCTGTCTGTAGTCCCTGGTGTTTGTGCAGATGTACAGATCGCTACAGCGGCTATGTCCGGAGGAAGCGTCTGATCTTACGACCAAAATGTCGGCGGCACCCCCACACCAATGTTCCGCCTGGGTGGGGGGCTAGCAGCCGTGCCACGTAAAGTCTCCGGCTTTACCTGCAGATCCGGATGCAGAATGGTCGGGTCCGTGGCCATGCATGCGCACGGCAGCGGCCTGCAGCACTCACGCTGTACAACATGGCGCCGGCCGCACGTGGACACGGCCTGCTAGATAGTGCCGCCCTGTAACCCCCCTTGCCATCCCTGGACCACCCCCCACCAGTCCCCCCAGCCCCCACCGAAGCCGCGCCCCCCACCCCACCAGCAGAACGGCTCCCCCCCTCCCCACACCCCGCGAGTGTGGCGACGCTGGACACAGTCCGCAGCCGCCACGCGAGGTCGACGAGTCCAACGCGTCGGGAAGTTGACCTACCAGGGGTGGAGCATCGGGGGGGGGAGCCTCAGTTGACATCCTAAGGCCGTCCCGACGACGTGCAGCGCACTCCTTGAGGATGCCGTTTTTTTGAGGGGGCGGAGCATCCCAAAAACAGCGTTGCCCTCGATTTTGGCGTAAAAACGGATTCTCCGGCCAATCGACGAACAAGGTTTCGGCGTCAGCAATCGGCGAATGCAGCCCGACATCTCTTTCTGACTCTCGCTGTCTCTCTCTCTGTGTCCCTATCTTTGTCTCTCTCTTTCTATCTGTCTCTCTATCTCTCTCTCTCTGTCGCTCTCTGAATCTTTCTCTGTCTTCGTCTCTTAGTCTCTTTCTCTCTCTCACTCACACTTCATCTGTCTGTCTCTCTCTTTCTTTAGCTCTCTGCTCTCTCTCCCTGTCTCCTGTGGTGTTGGGTGCTCTGAGGTACAGACGAACCAACACGGTTGCGATTGGTACAACGCAGTTTTATTCCAACTAGTTATTTACACATCTGACTTGGTACTCAGCACGTGGTGACAGTATGAGTGTCTTGTTAATGAGGTCCTGGCCTTGTCCTGTCTCCAGATGGACTGACCAGGAGGTGTCGTGTTTCTTGTCTTATACTGTGTCTGTTCTTGTCTGTGATTGGCTGTCATGTTATGTGTGCTAATTGGTCTGTTGGTCTATCTATCATGATGTGTGTGTTGTGGTGTGTGTTTGAATATCATGACATCCCTCCTTTTTTACAAGATTATGTGCCTCGGTGGTTATAAATATAAATGTGTCCTGAGTGCAGCTAAATGTGTCCTGTGTGCGTGATATTTACAGCATGTACATGTGGCGTAACTGTATACAAGGGGCGATGTCAGGTGTGACATGCTAACGAGGTTGTACCATAACAAAAGAAGAAGAACGTTGAAATTTGGACCGATCAAACGAGGCCTGGAACGATAAAACAGTGACATGTTACAATACAGTAGTTATTAAAATTTGACGTGTGAACAGTCTCATAAGTCCAGTCTAGTAGGCGGGCGACGATTTCGGGTTGACCGCCTCAAAGGTGGGTCGAGAACCACCGGCTGAGGTGCGAGCCTGGCCACAGACGGCGATAGAAGGGGCATGGTATATGGCAGCTCCACGAAGTCGCTACCAGGAACCAGTGGAGGACCCGGCATCTGTGTATGGTTCCGTTGCGAGCGTGGAGGAAGGCGAAGGGCTCGGCGATTGCGCCTACGAACGGATCCATCCGGCATGCGTACCAGGAACGAGCGGGGAGCCACGCGTCGGAGAACTTCGGCAGGTGCTGACCAGCCACCGTCTGGTAGGTGAATGTGGACGTTGTCTCCAGGGGCCAGGGAGGGAAGATTAGTTGCCCTTGTGTCGTACGATCTCTTCTGGCGATCGCGCTGCAGTTGCATCCGATGCAGTACCGGAGCATGGTCTATTGTTGGTGCCAGGATGGAAGGCACAGTGGTTCTGAGGGCGCGACCCATCAGCAGCTGTGCTGGCGAGAGACCCGTGGCTAGTGGGGCCGAGCGATAGGCCAGCAGGGCGAGGTGAAAGTCCGATCCGGCAGCAGCAGCCTTGCAGAGGAGCCGCTTGGCAATGTGAACGCCCTTCTCCGCCTTTCCATTGGACTGGGGATGCAGAGGGCTGGACGTCACGTGTGTGAAGCCAGACGAGGCCGCAAAGGACGACCATTCATGGCTTGCAAAACAGGGCCCATTGTCCGACATGACAGTCATCGGAATGCCGTGGCGAGCAAAGGTGTCTTTGCAGGCCCTGATGACAGCAGACAACGTCAGATCGTGCAGGCATATGACTTCTGGGTAATTGGAGAAGTAGTCCATGATGATAACATAGTCCATGCTAAGCGCGTGAAATAGGTCGACACCCACCTTCACCCAGGGGGACGTCACCAGCTCATGGGGCAGAAGCGTCTCAGGAGGATCAGAAATTGGCTAGCTGAAAGAAGACAGAGGGTGGTGGTTGATGGGAAATGTTCAGAATGGAGTACAGTCACAAGTGGATCTGTTCTGGGGCCGTTGCTGTTTGTCATTTTTATCAATGACCTAGAGGAAGGCGCAGAAGGGTGGGTGAGTAAATTTGCAGACGATACTAAAGTCGGTGGTGTTGTCGATAGTGTGGAAGGATGTAGCAGGTTACAGAGGGATATAGATAAGCTGCAGAGCTGGGCCGAGAGGTGGCAAATGGAGTTTAATGTAGAGAAGTGTGAGGTGATTCACTTTGGAAGGAATAACAGGAATGCGGAATATTTGGCTAATGGTAAAGTTCTTGAAAGTGTGGATGAGCAGAGGGATCTAGGTGTCCATGTACATAGATCCCTGAAAGTTGCCACCCAGGTTGATAGGGTTGTGAAGAAGGCCTATGGAGTGTTGGCCTTTATTGGTAGAGGGATTGAGTTCCGGAGTCGGGAGGTCATGTTGCAGCTGTACAGAACTCTGGTACGGCCGCATTTGGAGTATTGCGTACAGTTCTGGTCACCGCATTATAGGAAGGACGTGGAGGCTTTGGAGCGGGTGCAGAGGAGATTTACCAGGATGTTGCCTGGTATGGAGGGAAAATCTTACGAGGAAAGGCTGATGGACTTGAGGTTGTTTTCGTTGGAGAGAAGAAGGTTAAGAGGAGACTTAATAGAGGCATACAAAATGATCAGGGGGTTGGATAGGGTGGACAGTGAGAGCCTTCTCCCGCGGATGGATATGGCTGGCACGAGGGGACATAACTTTAAACTGAGGGGTAATAGATATAGGACAGAGGTCAGAGGTAGGTTCTTTACGCAAAGAGTAGTGAGGCCGTGGAATGCCCTACCTGCTACAGTAGTGAACTAGCCAACATTGAGGGCATTTAAAAGTTTATTGGATAAACATATGGATGATAATGGCATAGTGTAGGTTGGATGGCTTTTGTTTCGGTGCAACATCGTGGGCCGAAGGGCCTGTACTGCGCTGTATTGTTCTATGTTCTATGTTCTATCTAGGAGGTTGCGCCGGCTGAAACCTTTGGCAGGTTGTACAGTTGATCACCATGTTGGCAATATCGTCACTGATGCTCGGCCAGTATACCGCCTCTCGGGCCCTCCGTCTGCACTTCTCGACCCCCAAGTGGCCTTTGTGTATTTGATTGAGAACCAGCTGGCGCACACTGTGCGGAATCACAATCCGGTCCAGCTTCAGAAGGATCCCATCAATGATGGCTAGGTCGTCTCGTACATTATAGAACTGCGGGCACTGCCCTTTCAGCCATCCTCCCATCATGTGGCGCATCACTCGCTGTAAAAGGGGGTCGGCTGCTGTCTGTCGGCGGATACGGGCCAGACTGGAGCCGTCAGCCGGCAGATTTGCCGCTGTCAAGGCCACCTGTGCCTCGACCTGACATACGAACCCCTCCGCATCTGGCGGGGTGCTCACTGCTCTGGATAGGGCATCCGCCACGATGAGTCCTTCCCTGGAGTGTAGACCAGTTGGAAGTCGTACCTTCTGAGTTTAAGTAGGATGCGCTGGGGGCGAGGGGTCATCTCATTCAGGTCCTTGTTTATTATGCTGACCAGGGGGCGGTGGTCAGTTTCGACCGTGAACCGTGGAAGACCATAGACGTAATCGTGGAACTTGTCTAAACCGGTTAGAAAGCCCAGGCATTCTTTTTCGATTTGCGCGTAGCGCTGCTCTATGGGGGTCATGGCCCGCGATGCATAGGCAACCGGGGCCCATGACGACGTGTCATCCCTCTGCAGGAGCACTGCTCCAATGCCGGATTGGCTGGCATCAGTTGAGATTTTGGTGGGACGAGACGTGTCGAAGAACGCCAACACTGGTGCCGTGGTGAGTTTGCGTTTGAGCACCTCCCATTCCAGCTGGTGTGTGTGTTGCCACTGGAACTCTGTAGATTTTTTGACGAGGTGGCGCAGAGTCGTTGTGTGGGAGGCAAGGTTGGGAATGAATTTCCCTCGGAAGTTGACCATGCCAAGGAAGCGTAGGACAGCCTTCTTGTCGGCCGGCTGCGGCATGGCTGTGATGGCGCTCACCTTGTCTGCATCCGGACGGACCCCTGACCGGGAGATGTGGTCCCCCAGGAACTTCAATTCGGTCTGGCCAAAGGCGTACTTGGCTCAGTTGAGGCGCACGCCGTTTTCCCGTATGCGGGCAAAAACGCATTGGAGACGACGTATGTGCTCCTGCGGTGTGGTGGACCAGATGATGACATCGTCCACATATACGCGCACCCCTTCGATGCCTTCCATTATCTGCTCCATGATTCTGTGGAAGACGTCGGATGCCGAGATGATGCCAAATGGCATCCGGTTATAGCAGAATCTGCCGAAAGGGGTGTTGAAGGTACATAGATTTCGGCTGGACGGGTCCAGTTGGATCTGCCAAAATCCTTTAGAAGCATCCAGTTTCGTGAATATCTTCGCTTGGGCCATTTCACTGGTGATCTCCTCCCGTTTGGGTATGGGATAATGTTCCCGCATAATGTTATTATTGAGGTCTTTGGGGTCTATACAGATGCGGAGCTCGCCAGAGGGCTTCTTGACACAAACCATGGAGCTGACGCATGGCGTGGGCTCCGTGACCCTGGATAGGCCCCCTTGGTCCTGGAGATCCTGCAGCTGCAGCTTGAGGCGGTCTTTAAGTGGCACAGGAACCCTGCGAGGTGCGTGAACGACCGGGATGGCGTCCAGTTTGAGGTGAATTCGGTAGGTGTTTGGCAATGTTCCCATGCCTTCGAATGCCTCCTGGTTGTGGGCGAGGAGCGATTGGAGCTGTGCGTTGAACTCTGCATCCGGGAAGTCAGACGTGCCGTCTGGAGAGAGAGAGAGAATTTGTTGCACAAGGTGGAGACCCTTACATGCCTGTGCGCCCAGCAGGGAGTCCTTCGATGAGCCAACTATCTCGAACGAGAGTGTGGCCGTGTGCATTTTGTGTGTCACCTGGAGCTGGCAGGATCCCATGGCCGAGATAACTTTCTCGTTGTAGTCGACCATCTTGCACCGGGATGGCTGGATTGGTGGTCTGACCTTCATGGCATAGAATGCTGACCATGCTATGAGGTTGGCGGAGGCGCCAGTGTCCAGGCGGAAAGTGATCGCCGATCGATTGACCGTCAGGGTGGCACTCCATTCATCGGCCGGATTGATGGTGTTGACCCGGTTCACATCAATGACCGCAACCCGGAAGGCGTCTTGGTCATCTGTTTCGTCGGTTTGGATGTCCTGATGTGGAGGCTGGATGGTCCGCACGTGTCTGCGAGGTTGTTGGAGATGTGGAAGATCCACAGGTTGAGCCGCTCGACAGTAGGCAGCGTAGTGGCCCATCTTGCCACAGCGTAGGCATTGTCGGGTTTTTGCAGGACATTGCCCTTTTAAATGTGCAGCTCCACAGTTGCCGCACGTCATGACATCATGGCGTTCGTTACGCCACTGCGCATGCGCAGTTCGGTCTTGTGTCAAGCGCGCCTGCGCAGCACGTCCCTCAGTGTTGCCGTAGGTTTTAGCGCGCACAAACGCGGGAGGCCTTAAAAAGCGGGCGAAACGGCCGCCCTCGTCCGGGCCGCGGGCCGGGAGAAACTCGATTGCCTGGATGCGTTCGGCCTCGTGGGCGGCCTGGCTTGCCGATTCGATCGCTTGGGACCCCCTCCGTGCCGATTCGGTCGCCTGAAATTGGGCATAGCGGCTGGTTGCATTTTCCTGCAGGACACAGGCTTCAACTGCAGATGCTAAGGTCAGGCCTTTAATTTTTAGAAGCTGCTGGCGTAGGCCACTGGAGGCAACGCCAAAAACGATCTGGTCCCGGATCATGGACTCTGAGGTGGTGCCGTAACCGCAGGACTGCGTGAGTATGCGGAGGTGCGTCAGGAAGGACTGAAAGAGCTCATCCTTACCTTGTAGGCGCTGCTGAAAGATATACCTCTCAAAGCTTTCATTGACCTCAACGTTGAAGTGCTGGTCGAGCTTGAGGAGGACCGTGTCATATTTAGATTTGTTCTCGCCTTCCGCGAACACCAAGGAGTTGTATACATCGATGGCGTGCTGACCTGCGGTAGTGAGGAGCATGGCAATCTTTGTTTCGTCTGAGGCGCCCTGTTTTTCGTTGGCTCGCATGAACAGTTCGAATCGCTGCTTGAAGAGCATCCAATTGGTGCCCAGGTTCCCAGCGACTTGCAACGGCTGCGGTTTGTTGTGGGTGTCCATGGCTCAGGATGGCAGATTTGCCGGTAAGTATCGATTCACTCACTGGTACCATGTGGTGTTGGGTGCTCTGAGGTACAGACGAGCCAACACGGTTGCGATTGGTACAACACAGTTTTATTCCAACTAGTTATTTACACATCTGACTTGGTACTCTGCACGTGGTGACAGTGTGAGTGTCTTGTTAATGAGGTCCTGGCCTTGTCCTGTCTCCAGATGGACTGACCAGGAGGTGTCGTGTTTCTTGTCTTATACTGTGTCTGCTCTTGTCTGTCATGTTATGTGTGCTAATTGGTCTGTTGGTCTGTCTATCATGATGTGTGTGTTGTGATGTGTGTTTGAATATCATGACATCTCCCTCCCTCTCTGTCTATCTTCCTCTTTTTTCCTCTCTCTGTCTGTCCCTATCTGTCTGTCTCTCTCTCACATTCTCTCTCTCTGTCTGTTTCTCTCCATGTCTTTCTCTCCCTGTCTCTCTCACCCTGTCGCTCTCTCCCTCTCTGTCTATCTCCCTCTTTTTTGCTCTCTCTGTCTCTTTCTGTCTCTCTCTCTTACACTTTCACTGTCTGTCTCTTTCTCTCTATCTGTCTGTCTCTCACCCTGTCTTTCTCGCCCTGCCTCGCTCCCCCTGTCTCTCTCTCTCCCTCTCTGTCTATTTCCCTCTGTTTTCTTCTCTCTGTCTCTGCCTCTCTCTCTATCTGTCTTATTCTCTCATCCTGTCTCTCTGTCTATCTTTCTGACCATCTCCCTTTGTCTCTCTGTCTCTTTTTCTCCACTTCACTTTCTATCTCTCTGCCTCTCCTCTCTTCTGTCTCTCTATCTGTATGTGTCTCTCTCTAATTCTCTTTCTATCTCGCTCTCTGTCTCTCTCTTTCTCTCTGCCTTTCTCTCTTTGTCTCTCTCTCACTCTTTCTCTCTATCTCTCTATGTCTCTCTCGCTCTGCGTGGATCTGACCAAATTGGAAGAGTCCTGTAACAAGCACGTTTAGCGAGGTGTTTTTATTTTTAAATGGCATCCTGATCTCTCAACACCCCGATCCTGTTCCCCCCTAACCCCCCACATGTGCAGGGCACCCCCAGGCCCAATCCCCATCACGGCACCACCAGCCTGGCACCCTGGCAGTACCATCTGGTCAGGGTCAGGTTGGCACCAGCAGTGCCAGGGTGCCACATTGCTGAGAAGGCAAGCAGCAGGGAGCTTCCTATCCCCTGGGAGACCCCACAAGTGCCATTTTGTCTTGTCCCAGTTTGTGGAGACCAGCACTCAGTGCCCGAGGTCTCCAAGGGTTAGATCCCAATCCTCGGTTTGATCTAGGGGGCGGATATTAGAGTGAGACTAGGTACTCGCTCTAATATGCAGATTTGCAAAATAGCAACCTCGCCCACAACGGCAGGATTCAGATTGCGACTTCCCTGGATATCGCTTTAGATCTCACGAGGCGTAGCGAGAGGGGTAGATCCTGGAAGAACAACCTCTCGGCATCTACCATCTGCCCTCTGTACCTCTCTCTCCCTCTCTCCCTCGCTCTGTCTCTCTCTGTCTCTCTCTCTCTCTGTCTCTCTCCATCTCTCTCTCTCTGTTTCTCTCTCTCTGTCTCTCTCTCTCTGTTTCTCTCTCTCACTGTCCCTTCCTCTCTCTGTCTCTGTCTCTGTCTCTCTCTCTCTCTCTCTCCGAGGAGACCGGATCCAAGATTCGGAGATGCTGACCTGGGGAGGCTCCTAGACACTGTGGAGGCCGGGAGGGATATCCCGGCGGGTGAGCCACAAGCAGCCAGTGCTGCCTGGGATGAGGTGGCAGCAGCAGTCAGCTCGGGCAGTGTGACCAGGAGGACTGGCCTCCAGCACCAGAAACAGGTCAATCATCTACACCGGGCAGCACGAATGAGTAGTCAACAATGCCCCCACCCCCTCTCCACCTCCCCGCCGAGACCTTTCCGCCCCCACGCAAGCATCCACCCCCCAACTTTCCCTCCACCCCACCTCTCCCGCCAACCCCCCCAACCCTCCCTTCACACCCGTAACCCCCCTCCACTGCGACACGATGGGCTGAATGGCCTCCTTCTGCACTGTAAATTCTAACCAGGAGTGCGGCTAACGATGCCCTCTCAGTGTCTCCTCAGGGAAAGCTCTCCCACAATCGGCAGGAAGAGGCCCAGACTGGCGGAGAGGTGCTGGACATTAGAATCATCACCAGATGAAAGATGATGGCTCCGGAGCGAGGCGACTTCTTGTAAGCTGTGCCCAGCATACCCTCTAATTCTATCTTTTACTCTCGTTCTATGCTTCTAAAACTTCATTCTAACTCTTTTAAACTCTCTAACAATGTTCTAATTCAATTACTTACACATGTGGCGATCTTCAGGACTCTGGAGACATCTGAAACTGACGACCTGCAAATGTACGTCTGTGGAAAGAGGTGGAGTGTGAGTGCTTCATCCTGTTGAATCCTCAGTTTCTTTACCCGTCAGTCTGGCCTCAATAGAAGTCGAGATGGATTTGCAGGTACAGCATTAGTTATTTTATTTAGCTTGCAAGCTTTACTCAGTTCACAGCGGTACAGAACACATCCTGCTTTCTGGACCTCCGGAATCAAGTGAGGATATAAGACATAAATGTTGGCAAAGTCAACTATCATCTCCAGATTTACACTTTTTAAAATGGTGTCCGTGATCTTCTTTAAGTTTCTATTAATCTCCAGATAAAATGAGATAAACATTATTTCAAGTAAGTAAAACTTAAGATTCTGGCAATTTCAATCAATTGCTTTCGAAAATAATAACTTTTATCAAAGAGGTGGAGAAACCCACTGGTTTCCTTTAATTAATTCAAAACGTAACTTTGCTGGGGTTCACTGATTCAAAGGAAAGGTATCCGATTACACTACAGGCTGCTGCTGTTATCTCAAGGCCTGAGTGAGAAGCACTGTCTGTCTTTTAACTTTGGCTGCTGCTGTTAACCCTTTGAGAGACTTCTGCTTCAACCAATATGCAGCATTCCCCACAATCTCAACTAGTCCTCAGAACTGCGCCCTTCGCCATCACAGTCCAAGGGTACAATTTTAGCTTAATCAACTATATATTTAACACACTCACACATAGAGTTGAACCATTTTCAATTTCAAATGTCCCATCAACCCCATAACCTAACCCAAGCCGAATCAGAACTCACACATGGAGTTGAACCATTTTCAATTTCAAATGTCCCATCAACCTCATAACCTAACCCAAGCCGAATCAGAACTCACACATGGAGTTGAACCATTTTCAATTTCAAATGTCTCATCAACTCCATAACCTAACCCAAGCCGAATCAGAACTCACATATGGAGTTGAACCATTTTCAATTTCAAATGTCTCATCAACTCCATAACCTAACCCAAGCCGAATTAACAATATGAAATCCCATCAATTAAATTGCTAATCCCCAGACTGACCTTTGATTTAGTCGAGACGATCTTTCCGTACCAACCGCGAGTGACCAGACTAATCAGACGATAAGAAGAGGGGTAAAATCAATGCACGGTCATTTTCCAGCTGTACATTGTGGGCCCTTTTTCCCCATCCTCCTGTTCATAATCAGTCTAATTCTGATTTCGCAGTTGGTCAGAACCGTCTTGAGAAATCCGGGTTTTCGGCACCAAATGTTGAATCCTCAGTTTCTTTACCCGTCAGTCTGGCCTCAATAAAAGTCGAGATGGATTTGCAGGTACAGCATTAGTTATTTTATTTAGCTTGCAAGCTTTACTCAGTTCACAGCGGTACAGAACACATCCTGCTTTCTGGACCTCCGGAATCAAGTGAGGATATAAGACAAAGGGATCTGTACTGATACATTCAAATGGCATCAAGTTTCACATACTTGACGCCCATAGGTCATCCTATATCCCTCCTGACCTGTTTGATCTATTCTGATTGGCTCACTTCCAATCGCTTCCTCTGGCCCCTATTACTCAGCATCCTTTTCTCCTACTTTGGTGGACACACCTCTTCCTGCTTTTCCATGCGGTCTGAAATCCTTTGTCTGTGAACTAACCAGAATTAAACTGGCCTATCTCTACATTACATTAACTAATATCTCTAAAGTAACTATTTTATATCACATTCGTCATTCCCTCCTTTTATCATTCCATGATAACCGAACTATCCAATCCATAGCTACGGTTCCTCATCTAAAAAGATCCGTCGCTGCATTTCCAATTCCTGGCTTAGCACCCCCCTCATCTGCTGCACCCTCATGGATTTTAACAGTTAAGTTTTTAGGGGCGTTGATCTGATCCAGTGCACCCCGCATTCTACCCATCACACATTTAAGGATGGCCAGGCCCACAAAGATGCAGCCGATAGCCACCACTAAATACATGACCATATTTATCAACCAGTCCTTCCAACCTCCAAATCCCCAGTTACCCCAAGAGCCAGGATCCTGCATTCCGTCCAGGTGATCCCGTATGTGATCCATAAATTTAGTGATGTTAGCGGTCAAGTCTTGAACTCCCATGATACACTTGCCCTGCACTATGGCGCATACCCCACCCTCACGGGCCAGAAGATAGTCAAGAGCATACCGGTTCTGCATTGCAAACAACCGCAGCTGAGACAACTCCTTGGTTATTGCCCCGAGGGCTCCCAAGGTTTCATTTCCCAAGATGGTAAGGCCACAAATAAAATAATTCCTATCGCTGACAGCCAAGGAACCCCCCACACCTCCCAGTGTCAATATGCTCAGAATCCCCCACCCGGCTGAGTGGCCCCGGTTGGGTGCGAGAACCTGAGGTTTTTTCCAGTTCTCGCAAAATTCAGCTGACACTGCCCGGCGTGCTAACTGATTATGCAGCATCCATGCAGAGGGGCAGGGGACTGTGGTAGGGACTAGAGTCGCTATAGCAATTTGGCGGGGAAATGGGGGTGACAAAACGTTGGTCGCTGTACCATTAAATAAAAAGTAGTATCCTTGCTCCGTGTGCAGGCTAGCATCACAATCAGTATATCGGTTGCGTAAGGACCCCCCAGTAGCCCAGTTTATCCAGCTTCGAAACGCCCATTCAGGCCGCCTAGCAATGCGGAAAGCCCTAGTCCCAACAGTGATATGAGAGACATTCGCCCAGCCACAAAGGAGCTGGAGGCCGGCGTTCAATGGAACGCAAGTGGTGTTGTAACAAACGCATTGGCCAGACGCCTGGGTGATATGGCACCTCCTGTCCGTACAGATGGGGAACAGACATGTTATATTCGTGTCCACCTCTACCAGCAAACAGCCGTATCCTTCACTGCTGAAACAATTCTCGTACGACCGGGAATCCCTATTGGGAGTGAAGTGGCTAGGTATGTACGCCCTCCACCGTTGCAGCCTATCATACTGTGAATGGGAATTATCCCGAGGAAGGGGAAGGCAAATAGCCGGTGGTGCTGAACCCGGATCGTAAGGAAGAGTGACTTGCTCGGGCAGTGGCTCGGAATGCTGACAATGAACCACCGTTTGGGGAGTGCCCCAAAGCGGTGAAACAGAAAATAACCTAGACACCGCTGCGGGGTTCGGGTAGCAGACAACCCGTCCCTGGTCATACAAGCGGTGGTAAATCTGGTAGAAGAGATTCATACTACCCGGGTTTTCCTCAGTTTGGCCTTTAACTAACTTAAGTGTATCTCCCGGTAACGTACGTTCTAGCTGTACTTCCCTTCTCACACGCCCCGTCCTCTCTCTAGTCCCTTTCACTTTCTCATAGCCTCTTCCTACGCTCTCCTGATGGCCTGATGTTACCTTTATTGCACCAATCTTAACACATCCAAAATCGAATTTACATGTATTCCAAAAACAAGGCAATGTCCATATAATATTCCCTTCCCATCGCCGGGACCGGTGCAATTGCTTCATGAGTCCTGCATTCTCCTTAACTTTGACGACCTTCCATGAGTCGATACCATGTCCTCGTATATGGGGGCAGCGAAGAACATCACCTTTGCATAAGTGAAATATCCTTGGAGATTGGTTGGGGTTACAAATATAAATAATATTCCCCTTTTCCATGTCCGTCGCCAATAACACTCCAAGCGAAGTGAGGCCAAATATCACACAGACTACACACAGTAGCCACTCCAGCATGCTCCACACCTGTAAAATAGCACTGGAGAAGGGAGGCAGGTTAGTATCCGACCTTTTACAGTAGTGGAGATGGACTCAATTTACAGTGATGAAGGTGGACCCAAGCACTTCGCCCCTCCACTTTAACTGCTGTGGCGGTGGTAAGGAGAACTTGGAAGGGCCCGTCCCATCGCGGCTCCGACCCCTTCCGAGTCCAGTTTTTGACCATGACATAACTGCCGGGCTGGACTGAAAGTGAGCTAGGTACTGGGGGCGATGGCTGGTGAGCCGCGCGGACCTGGCCATGGAGTTCCTTGAGCACTTGCATGAGGGCTAGAACATAGGTGGTCATCTCTTCAGTCATATGGTGAAACTGAACCAGTCTGGGAACCTGCAGGCTCCAGGGAGTTCTAAGAGGCCTGCCATAAAGAATCTCGGCAGGAGAGAGCCGGGCCGGTCCCGCAGGTGTAACCCGCAGCTGGAAGAGGGCAACGGGGAGCAACTTAAGCCATGTCAGTCCCGTGTCTGCTCTTAATTTAGCTAATTTAGTTTTGAGGGTCTGATTGTGTCTCTCAACCAACCCGGCCGCCTGCGGTCTGTAAGCACAGTGTAACTGCTGGCGTATGCCCAACTGGGAGCAAAACACCTTGTTAATTTGTCCAATAAAATGAGGCCCATTATCAGAACTTAACTGAGCTGGTATACCGTACCGGGGAATGATTTCCTGCATCAAGACTTTAACCACAGTAGCAGCTTTATTATCGATAGTCGGATACGCCTCGACCCATCTGCTGAACACATCCACAATGACCAAAACATATTTATAACATTGACACCTTTCCAACTCAATGTAATCCATTTGGAGCGTCTCAAAGGGACCACTGGGCAACGAGGTTTGCCCCATCCCACAAGGGATACCTTTTCCGGTGTTATATTGCTGACAAATCAAACACCGATTACTGATGCTCTGGGCCAACCCCTGCATTTTAGGGTGCCACCAAGTGTCCAGCAACAAATCACTAGTCCCTCGAGCCCCACAATGAGTTGCAAAGTGTACACATTCAATGACCCATAAAGCCAGTACATCAGACATACAAGTCTGATGTGCTGGTGTGGTCCATAAAGAGGAAACAGAATCATATGTACAACCTAACCGTTTCCACATTTGTTTATCACTCTCAGGAGCGTCCTCCTGTAACCTTATGACGTCTTGGATGGTTGGCATTGACTTGTCAGAAGCAGACATATTTATAGTAGATCGTTTAGTCTGACTTAACATCTTAGGCACCATCACTTGCTGAATTTGCGCGGCTGTCCGCACTGCACAATCTGCTTGTTCATTACCAACGTCAACTGGGGTCTTACCATTTGTGTGGGCAGCGCATTTAATAACGGAAATCTGCGCGGGCATAAGGAGGGCCTGCAGTAGGTCATTAACTAAACCCCGGTGGGATATTTGACCACACATAATCATGTCAGGTTGTTCTGACGGAATGTCACTCAAATCGCCCCTTATTGTGGTAGTTTCCTGAATCAAGGCTAAACATTCGTGGCCAGCTGCGTCTTCATGGACAGGGGGACCACTAAGAAAACAGGCTGGATTGATAGTGGTACAGTGGTTAAATGTCAGACGTGGATTGTTCAAAAGGTATACCTCATACCTATTCTGACAAGCTGCAGTAAGGTGCTGAGTCTGCAGTTGCCTCAGTAGTGCGATGACCGAGTGGGAGCTATACACCGTAATATCCTGTTGGAGGGTGAGAGCATGTAACGGCTATGCGATGGCATTGATTGAATGTAAATCCTGTACTAAACGGTACTGGTCTGGTTTGGCTGGTTTAGGCATAGCAAGTATGGGGGTGTTACATTCTGATTGGCAAGGGACCAAAATACCCTGTTGCAACAGCTCTTGAATTAATTTGTCTATTGACGGAGCAGCTTGGGATTTCAGGGGGTATTGCCGAATGGAAGGTAGCTTTACATGATCCTTAATCGTTACCTTTATAGGTGTAACATTTGTCTTTCCCTCTTGTGATGGGTATTTCGCCCAGACCTGTGGATTGACATATTCCAACACATCATGTCCCCAGTGATGCTGCAGTCGAGTGTTAATTGTTTCAGGGACCTCAAAATATTTTATGGCAGTGCCGTCCGGCATGACTTGAAGTGCGTACTCTGTTGGATCTGAATGATCCACTACCCTCCTTACCATTTGCCCCAGATCCCTGGCATGGTACTGGTCGTGGACCTGACGTGTAATATGAGGGCTTACCGAAGCTGACTGTGGCCATAAATGTGGTGGTATTGTAACAAAATCGGCTGTACCTTCTTTTCCCGTGACTGTGGCTGTACCTTTGACTGGCCATTCGGTCCCAATTAATGGCCGGTATTTGTCCTCCAACTCCCTGTTTTGTCCAATTCTGACATAGGCCAGGGTAACGTGATGCAGTGACTGGTCAATGTCTAACGTCCACCACTGGGGGGTGATAGAAATATCTCATCCTCCATGATTTAACCGTTACCCCCTCGTCTCCACACTCTAGCTGTAGCTGGAAGATACACAGTAAATCTCGGGCCAACAAGTTACAGTCCAATCCAGTAGTCACTACAAACTGATGATCTGCAGACTTATTCTCGTAAGTGACTGTCACAGGTTCAGAAATAGGATACTCACACACCTGTCCTTGGAACCCTGACAATTGCTGCGTGTGGTCGGATAATGGTAGTCGAAGTTCTGATTGCACAGAAGACATGGCTGCTCCAGTGTCGATTACAAATGGGTGATGTTGATCTCCTATCTGCAGAGAGATAATAGGTTCCCTGTCCGATTGGAGAGTCCTTATGACTAAATTAGCTAGTCAATCCTGTGTTGGGAAAGGGTTTTCCTGGGAGAAGTCAGTGTATCTCGTCTGTCCTCCCCTTGGTGGGTACCCCCTCCTTTGGGTCGGATAATCTCCTTCCCTGCCTGTATTTTAAAGGGGCATTCCTGTTGCCAGTGATCTGCACGGCCGCAATTAAAACATGCATTGCTCCCTCTATATCTGCCTCGTCCTCTTCTCCCAGTAGACCAATGGCCCCTCAGAGGGGCTGCGGTTGTAAAGCTATTGATGCATACGGTGGGCCATAAAAAGGAGCTGAGGGTCCCTTTGGGTGGGTTTGGTATCTTCCTAATCGGCAACTGTCTCCGAATCTCACCAGGGGGCACTCTAGCTATTTCCCCTGATTGTTCCAAGACTTCAACGTCTCTCCCTGTCACTAGAGGGAGTTCTTTCTCTTCAAAATCATCTGTTGCAGCTTCCTTTGTTCTACAAACCTTGCGGTTTCTCTTTAGTTTGGAGGGACTTAGGTGGTATACTTAATTGTTTCTGGTGAGGATCAAGCCCCTCTCTCGCTGTCCGAGATTTGGTCCTAGAGCTAACTGGGCTTGCGAAACAGAGCTCCTCTTTCTCTACTGATCGTGAAGATGGTAAATCAGGACCCATACTATCACCCAAAAGGGCTGGAGTTACTGGCATAATTGGAATCTCGGAGCAGTGACTGGATATCAATTATTATACTCTGGTGGTTCTGGAGTTAGTGCAGACAATGTTACAGGTGCAGTCGGAACTTTTAGTGAACATTTTCTAAATTATTGAATTTATCATTTTCTGTCAATTCAAGGCCAGCCATTGAACTACGTAGCTCATCTTTTGTTTGACCCGTGCCTTTTCTGTCTCTACTTGCGCGTTTTTTTTTCTTGGCAAAGCGACAACTTAAAAATGTTTGAAAATTCAAATTGAATTACTGCAACTTGCAAGCTTAGCTCTGATCTCAACTCAGAACTAAATTTACGATTTGCTTAACACAAACTTGTATAACATTTACAACTTAATTAATTCTTTATCTTAACAATTTTTTCTTTTAACAAGTTTTTTTTTACATTCACATAAATGTTGGCAAAGTCAACTATCATCTCCAGATTTACACTTTTTAAAATGGTGTCCGTGATCTTCTTTAAGTTTCTATTAATCTCCAGATAAAATGAGATAAACATTATTTCAAGAAAGTAAAACTTAAGATTCTGGCAATTTCAATCAATTGCTTTCGAAAATAATAACTTTTATCAAAGAGGTGGAGAAACCCACTGGTTTCCTTTAATTAATTCAAAACGTAACTTTGCTGGGGTTCACTGATTCAAAGGAAAGGTATCCGATTACACTACAGGCTGCTGCTGTTATCTCAAGGCCTGAGTGAGAAGCACTGTCTGTCTTTTAACTTTGGCTGCTGCTGTTAACCCTTTGAGAGACTTCTGCTTCAACCAATATGCAGCATTCCCCACAATCTCAACTAGTCCTCAGAACTGCGCCCTTCGCCATCACAGTCCAAGGGTACAATTTTAGCTTAATCAACTATATATTTAACACACTCACACATAGAGTTGAACCATTTTCAATTTCAAATGTCCCATCAACCCCATAACCTAACCCAAGCCGAATCAGAACTCACACATGGAGTTGAACCATTTTCAATTTCAAATGTCCCATCAACCCCATAACCTAACCCAAGCCGAATCAGAACTCACACATGGAGTTGAACCATTTTCAATTTCAAATGTCTCATCAACTCCATAACCTAACCCAAGCCGAATCAGAACTCACATATGGAGTTGAACCATTTTCAATTTCAAATGTCTCATCAACTCCATAACCTAACCCAAGCCGAATTAACAATATGAAATCCCATCAATTAAATTGCTAATCCCCAGACTGACCTTTGATTTAGTCGAGACGATCTTTCCGTACCAACCGCGAGTGACCAGACTAATCAGACGATAAGAAGAGGGGAAAAATCAATGCACGGTCATTTTCCAGCTGTACATTGTGGGCCCTTTTTCCCCATCCTCCTGTTCATAATCAGTCTAATTCTGATTTCGCAGTTGGTCAGAACCGTCTTGAGAAATCCGGGTTTTCGGCACCAAATGTTGAATCCTCAGTTTCTTTACCCGTCAGTCTGGCCTCAATAAAAGTCGAGATGGATTTGCAGGTACAGCATTAGTTATTTTATTTAGCTTGCAAGCTTTACTCAGTTCACAGCGGTACAGAACACATCCTGCTTTCTGGACCTCCGGAATCAAGTGAGGATATAAGACAAAGGGATCTGTACTGATACATTCAAATGGCATCAAGTTTCACATACTTGACGCCCATAGGTCATCCTATATCCCTCCTGACCTGTTTGATCTATTCTGATTGGCTCACTTCCAATCCCTTCCTCTGGCCCCTATTACTCAGCATCCTTTTCTCCTACTTTGGTGGACACACCTCTTCCTGCTTTTCCATGCGGTCTGAAATCCTTTGTCTGTGAACTAACCAGAATTAAACTGGCCTATCTCTACATTACATTAACTAATATCTCTAAAGTAACTATTTTATATCACATTCGTCAATCCCTTTTATAGTGAGATACCACCCCTGAGTGTCCTGACTGCAAATTGGTCGTGTCCTATTCTATGTGTTCATTAGCTGCATGTTTGCAGATCATGACATCTCACCTTTTTTTAATGTTTTGTTAGCGTATGTGAATGTATTTACATGTGAATGAGTCTGTCTAATGTGACTGACGGAGGACAACAGAACAGAGCAAACAAAACAAACGTTCACAAGTCCAGTCTCTGAGGCTTGCGTCTGATCCTGCTCGACCGCCGGAGAGGTGGCGGAGGGGACAACGGCGCCCTGACAGGCGGGACGGAAGCCTGACTGGTGGCCTCGTGGTGCGAGGTATCAGCAGGTGGCAATTCAACATATGGAAATGGAGGAGAAAGTGGTTGCGTGCAAGCAACTTTGCGCAGTGCCCGTCGATTCCTTTGCACGGTGGAGCCATCAGCCATACGTACAACATAAGAGCGGGTCGCGGCCTGTCGAACAACGACAGCCAGGGCAGACCACCCGCCATCCGGTATCTTGATCCTGTCAGTGTCTGCCGGGGATAGCACGGCCAGATCGGTGGCATGGGCATCATAGCCCTGCTTTTGACAGTCTCTGAGCTGAGCTGCGATCCAGGTTGAGCAGGTGTATGGCTGGAAGAATCGTCCGCAGGACCCTGTTCATCAGGAGTTGAGCCAGCGACATGCCAGTGGACAATGGAGTCGCCCTGTACGCGAGCAGGGCAAGGTGTATGTCGGAAGCAGAGTCCGCGGCCTTGCAGATGAGCTGTTTCATAATGTGCACCCCTTTCTTGACTTTTCCATTGGACTGCAGATAGTGCGGACTGGAGGTGACATGCTGGAAATTGTATGACCTGGCAAACGTGGACCATTCTCGACTGGTAAAGCACGGGCCATTATCGCTCATGACAGTGATTGGAATGCCATGCCTTGAGAACGTCTCCTTAAAGGCTTTGATGACGGTCCGAGAGGTGAGGTCCGGGAGCTTCAGCACCTCAGGGTAATTCGAGGAATAGTCGATGGTCAATACGTAGTCGCGACCATTGGCATGAAAGAGGTCGATGCCAACCTTGGACCACGGAAAGTCACTATGTCATGCTGTTGGAGCGTCTCCTTGCTCTGCGCTGGCTGGAACCGCTGACAGGTAGCACAGTTCAGGACCATGTTCGTGATGTCCTGGCTGATGCCGGGCCAGTAGACAGCTTGCCGGGCTCTGCATCTGCACTTCTTGACGCCCAGGTGTCCCTCATGAATCTGGCGCAGCACCAAGCTCTGGAGACTGAGGGAATGACAATCCTGTCCCGCTTGAGGAGGATACCATCAATCACCGTCAGGTCGTCCTTCACATTGTAAAATTGTGGGCACTGCCCTTTCTGCCAGCCATTGGTGAGGGTGTGGATGACGTGCTGCAAGAGGGGGTCTTTGGCTGTCTCATCACGGATGAGAACTACCTTCTCATCTGTCACCGGGAGAGTGCTAGCACACAGCTGCACCTGCGATTCGATGTGTTGGATGATCTCCAGCGGCTCACTGGGCGAGGTGACGGAGCGGGACAATGCATCAACGATGATCAGCTCCTTGCCAGGTGTGTACACCAAGTTGAAGTCATACCTCCTAAGTTTAAGCAGGATTCTCTGCAACCGAGGCGTCATGTCGTTCAGGTCCTTGTGGATGATGTGGACCAGAGGCCTATGATCCGTCTCGACAGTGAATGACGGCAGCCGGAGACATAATCATGAAATTTGAGGATGCCGGTGAGAAGACCCAAGCACTCCTTCTCAGTGGGCGTCATCGCCCTTGATGCGTAGGTGCCCAGGATGATGTGTCATCTCATTGAAGCAACACCGCAATGATGCCATCCTGACTCGCATCTGTGGATATCTTTGTTTCCCGGTCCGGGTTGAAGAATGCCAGGACTGGTGCAGTGGTGAGCTTGGCTTTCAGCTCCAGCCACTCTGTCTGGTGTGCTGCCTTCCACTCAAAGACAGTTGACTTTTTCACCAGGTTGCGTAGGGCCGTGGTGTGTGTGGCCATGTTTGGAATGAACTTGCCCAGAAAATTGACCATACCCAAGAAGCGCAGCACCGCCTTTTAGTCCTCAGGGACCATCATCGCCTCAATGGCCTTGATTTTGTCTGTGTCCGGGAGCACACCATGCAGTGAGATCTGGTTGCCTAGGAACTTGAGCGTCAATGTGCCAAAACAACATTTGGACCAGTTTAACTTTAGGCCGTTGACATGCACAAGGCGGAATACCTTCTGGAGACGGGACACATGTTCTTCAGGGGTCGTGAACCATGTGATGATGTCGCCAACGTACACACGAACCCCTTCAATGCCTTTCATCATCTGTTCCATGATGCGATGGAATATCTCCGATGCCGAGATGATGCCAAATGGCATGCGATTGTAGCAGTATCTGCCAAAAGTCGTGTTGAAGGTGCAGAGCCTTCTGCTGGACACTTCCAGCTGGATTTGCCAAAATCCCTGTGATGCATCCAATTTGGTGAAGAAGCGCGCGTGTGCCATCTCACTCGTGAGTTCCTCCCGCTTCGGGATGGGGTAGTGTTTCCGCATGATATTCTTATTGAGATCCTTGGGATCAATGCAGATGCGCAGGTTCCCCGAAGGCTTCTTTACGCACACCATCCACACAAATCCTCCATCCACACACCGACCAGAGTGAATAACCTCATTGGACACAACTATTTCCTTAACACTGCATACCCTCACAGTCTCTCAGGCTCGAAAAGAAGCAGTCACTCCAGGAAGCGTGGAAAACATGCAGGTCTGCAGGTGAGAGTGAAACAACGCGGCCCCAAAGCCCCTCTGCCCAGCTTACTCCTAGCTAATGTCCAATCTCTAGAAAACAAGCTAGACAAACTTAAAGCCAGACTCACTTTTCAAAGAGAACTGAGGGACTGCTGTGTGCTCTGCTTCACGGAGACATGGCTCACTCCTGCTTCACCGGACTGTGCCCTACAACCAGAGGGCTTCTCAATCCAGTGAATGGACCGTACGGGGGCCTCAGGCAAGGCAAGGGGAGGTGGGGTCTGCCTCCTAATCAACACCTCCTGGTGCCTAGATGTAGCAACACTGGTGACTTTCTGCTCCCCGGACCTAGAATAGCTGACACTAAAATGCCGCCCCTTCTACCTTCCGCGGCAGTTCAGCTCCGTTATCCTGATGGCAGTTTACATCCCACCCCATGCAAACATGAAAATCGCACTGGACAAAATATTCACCACCACAAATAGCCTTGAAAAGAAACATCCCGAGGCCTTGTTCATTGTTGCTGGGGACTTCAACCAGGCCAAGCTCAAGAGCGTACTACCAAGTTACCACCAACACGTCACCTGTTCCACCAGGGGTCCAAACATCCTGGACCAGTGCTACACAAATATCAAACATGCCTATCGCTCTGTCGCCCGCCCATATTTTGGCAAATCTGACCACAAGGCTGTGCTCCTGCTCCCGGCTTATCAGCAAAAACTGAAGCGGAAGAATCTGTCAAAGAAAGTCGTGCATTGTTGGTCTGAGGAATCGGATGATCTCCTACGGGACTGCTGAGAGTCAGTGGACTGGTCAGTGATGTGTTGGGTGCTCTGGATCCGTGGAACACATACAGGCCACCAACACTTAACATAGTGCAACACTATTTTATTAAGTTAGAAACTGTTGAACATACTTTCACTGTGGGTTAACACGATGTTAGATTAAACTAAAGACCTATGCCTGTCCGAACCAGTCTATGCACTCAGCACATGGTGAAGATCTGTGCTGTAAGCTGTAAACTCTGTCCTTCTGAGAGGCTGCATCTCGAATGAGCGGGAACTCTGATGCCCCCTGTCTTTATAGTGCGTGTGCTCTAACTGGTGACTGGCTGCGGTGTTGTGTGTGTTGATTGGTCTTGCTGTGTGTCCATCAGTGTGTGTGTATCTGCACCACGATATACTGGTGTATATTCCCCCTTTTATAAAAAATGTATGTGTGTGGCAATAAATAATGTATGGTGAGAATGCTCCTAACTACGTGTGGGGTGCGAAGACATATTTACAGGACTACGTACATGAGAACGAAGCTATTTACATGGGAAGGTGCCTGGTGCAGAAAAGCAGTATGCAACAAGAATAACGAGATCAACACTATATACAAACTAGGGAAACGATCAAACAAAGCAACAAAACAATTCAGAGAGTCCATAAATTCGAAAAGTTCATAAATCTAGTCTCTGAGGTGGGCGACGTATTCTGGTTGACCGCCTCAAGGGTGGGTCGCCGGTTCAGGAACGGGCTGGACTGCGTCAAAGTCAGGTAGAGGCAGAATGACAGGGAGCTCTGCAAAGTCCGTGGCAGGGTCAGCAGGAGGGCGAGGCAACACTGGAGGATCGCGCGGCGAGCGTGGAACGAGACGAAGGGCGCGTCGATTGCGGCGCAGAATAGAGCCATCTGGTAGACGAATGAGGAACGAGCGGGGGGCCATCTGCCGAAGGACAACAGCAGTTGCAGACCAGGCCCCATCCGGAAGATGGACGCGGACGTTGTCATCTGGAGCCAGAGCAGGGAGATCGGCTGCTCGGGAGTCATGAGCCGCCTTGTGCTGTGCACGAGACAGCTGCATCCGGTGAAGGACCGGAACGTGGTCGAGGTCTGGGACATGGATGGACGGCACTGTCGTCCTCAGGGTGCGACCCATGAGCAGCTGGGCTGGCGACAGGCCAGTGGACAGTGGGGCGGAGCGATAGGCCAGCAGGGCACGGTAGAAATCAGACCCAGCATCGGCAGCCTTGCATTGGAGCCGTTTGACGATATGTACTCCCTTCTCTGCTTTGCCGTTGGATTGGGGGAACAGGGCACTGGACGTCACATGGGCAAAATTGTACCGCCTGGCAAAGCTGGACCATTCTTGGCTGGCGAAGCGGGGCGATTGTCCGACATAACCGTGAGCGGGATGCCGTGTCGAGCAAAGGTTTCTTTACATGCACAAATGACTGTAGACGAGGTGAGGTCGTGCAACCGTATCACCTCCGGGTAATTCAAAAAGTAGTCCACAATCAGGACATAGTCTCTACCCAGCACGTTGAACAGGTCGATGCCCACCTTGGTCCATGGTGACGTGACCAACTCATGGGGCTGCAGGGTCTCACATGGTTGGGCCGGCTGGAAGTACTGACAAGTGGGGCAGTTGAGCACTGTGTTGGCTATGTCCTCATTAATGCCGGGCCAGTACACTGCCTCTTGGGCCCGTCGGCGGCACTATTCCACGCCAAGGTGGCCCTCATGTAGTTGTTCCAGGACAAACTGGCGCATGCTTTGCAGGATGACAATGCGGTCCAGTTTTAGAAGAACCCCGTCTACTACCGCCAGATCATCTCTGACATTATAGAATTGAGGGCATTGGCCCTTGAGCCACCCGTCCGTTAGGTGGTGCATGACACGCTGTAGCAAGGGGTCAGCCGCCGTCTTGCGGCGATTTTGGACGAGGCGTCCATCCGTGGCAGGTAGATTGGAGGCCGCGAATGCCACATGGGCGTCAACCTGGCAGACAAATCCCGCTGGGTTACATGGAGTGCTGACTGCCCTGGAGAGAACGATACAATGATGAGGTCCTTGCCTGGGGTGTATACCAGCTGGAAGTTGTATCTCCGGAGCTTGAGACGAATACGCTGGAGGCGAGGCGTCATGTTGTTCATGTCTTTCTGTATTATATTGACCAGCGGGCGATGGTCGGCCTCGACGGTGAATTGAGGAAGTCCGTAGACATAATCGTGAAACTTAACCACACCGGTCAGAAGGCCCAGGCACTCCTTTTCTATCTGCGCATAGCGCTGCTCTGTGGGGGTCATCGCACGTGACGCATATGCAACGGGGGCCCATGATGAAGCCTCATCGCGTTGAAGGAGCACTGCCCCACTGCCGGATTGGCTGGCATCGGTCACAATTTTGGTCTCCTTTGCTGGATCAAAGAAAGCAAAGACTTGGGCCGTGGTCAGTTTTGTTTTGAGTTCTCTCCATTCGCGCTCGTGGGCAGGGAGCCATTGGAAGTCTGTTGTCTTCCTGGCCAGGTTCCTGAGAGCCGTGTTATGAGAGGCGAGGTTAGGGATGAATTTCCCTAAAAAATTGACCATGCCCAGAAATCGGAGGACGCCTTCTTGTCCTCTGGTGTTTTCATAGCTATGATGGCAGCTACCTTGTCCGCATCCGGCTGCACACCCAATTGGGAGATGTAGTCCCCGAGGAATTTGAGTTCCGTCTGACCAAAAGAGCATTTGGCCCTGTTGAGGCGGAGGCCATGCTCATGTATACGTCTGAATACGCGCTGGAGGCGACTAACACGCTCCTGCGGGGTGGTGGACCAAATGATTGTGTCGTCGACATAGACGCGAACACCTTCAATGCCTTCCATCATTTGTTCCATAATCCTATGGAACACTTCTGATGCAGCGATGATCCCAAACGGCATCCTGTTGTAACAATATCTTCCAAAGGGGGTCTTAAATGTGCAGAGTTTCCTGCTGGATTTATGGAGCTGGATTTGCCAGAATCCTTTTGAGGCGTCGAGTTTGGTGAAGAGCTTGGCGCGAGCCAGCTCACATGTGAGCTCTTTGCGCTTGGGAATTGGATAGTGCTCTCTCATAATATTGCAATTTAGATCCTTGGGATCAATGCAAATTCTCAATTCGCCGGAAGGCTTTTTTACACATACCATGGAAATGACCCAGTCGGTCGGTTCCGTGACTTTGGAAATCACTCCTTGGTTCTGGAGGACCTGCAGCTGCTGCTTGAGGCGGTCCTGAAGGGGTGCTGGGACGACTTCCGGGTGCGGCAATGCGGAGCTGAGCCGCACGATTCGGCAGCTCCCGCTACCATGGGCTTTTGGGCTCGCTAGAAGAGCCCCAACGGGATTTTCTTTTTAAACTAAACCGTGGAAGATAAGAGGGAGGTCCCCCTCCAACTTGCATGAAACGGACTCGAAGCGCAACGGCCACAAAAGTGGCATTGAAGCAACGGGAAAAACTGGGGAAAAAAGAAAAAATGGCGGCGGCCAGAGACAAAGGTGAGCTGCAGGAGCTGGAGCAGCGGGAAGGACCGGGGAAGAAAGATAGAATGGCGGCGGCCAGAGGCATAGGTGAGCTGCAGGAGCTGGAGCAGCGGGAAGGACCGGGGAAGAAAGATAGAATGGCGGCGGCCAGAGACAAAGGTGAGCTGCAGGAGCTGGAGCAGCGGGAAGGACCGGGGAAGAAAAATAGAATGGCGACAGCCAGAGACAAAGTGGAGCTGCAGGAGCTGGAGCAGCGGGAAGGACCGGGGAAGAAAGATAGAATGGCGGCGGCCAGAGACAATGCTTCGAGGAGCATCGCGAGGAGATGCGTAAGGAAATGCTGGCGCCTATGCTTTCGGCAATCGAAGGACTAGGGATCACCCAGAAGGCCCACGAGGTTCAGATCCAGGAGGTACAAAAAAGAGTTGGTCAGAACGAGGACGAGATCTCGGGCCTGGTGGCGAGAGTGGAGCAGAGCGAGGCGCTGCACAGGAGGTGGGCGGGAAGACTCGAAGACCTGGAGAACAGGTCGAGGAGAAAGAATCTGCGGATCCTGGGTCTCCCTGAAGGAGCGGAGGGGGCCGATGCCGGGGCATACGCAAGCACGATGCTCGGGGCGATGATGGGCAAGGAGGTTCCACCAGTTCACGGACAGAGAGTGGGTCCTGAAATGGGCCAAGAAGGAGCGGAGCAGTAAGTGGGACAATGCAGAGATCCGAATATACCCGGACTGGAGCACGGAGGTTGCAAAGCGGAGAGCGGGTTTCAACTGGGCCAAAGCGGTGTTGCACCGGAAAGAAGTGAAATTCGGAATGCTGCAGCCAGCGCGACTGTGGGTCACATACAAGGGCCAACACTACTACTTTGAAACGCCTGAAGAGGCGTGGACATTTATACAAACCGAAAAGTTGGACTCTAACTGAGGGTTTGTGAGGGTAGGGGGGATATTTGAGGTTTGATGTGTGATGGTTGTTGTATATAGGGGGTCAATCACAATCACGCGCAGGAAATGTTACATGGGCAGGGGGAGAGAGACAAGGCCGCGACAGGAGCTGCGCCAGAGGGGGCGGAACGGGCTTGGGAAAGCGCGGGGTTTGGTTTTTCCCGCGTGCGGGAAGAAAGGTGGGAGGGGGAACTCCCACACGGGGAGGTCAAAGGGATAGCGGGGGTAGCCGGGGTCAGCAGGTGTCAGCTGACTTACGGGAGTGACATGGGGGGAGCAAAAAAGATAGACAGGGGTCTAGCGGGGGGGGGGAGGGAAGGGGTGGGGGGGGAAGGGTTGCTGCTGCTCTGGCCGAAAGGGAATGGGATATAGAAGAGGTGGTCGGGAAGGTGGTCCCCCGTCTGGGGGACTGGAGGGTGAGGGAGGCATGGACACGGGACTGGCCCAGAAAAGGAGATGGCTAGTCGGCGGGGGTGGGGGGGGAGGGGCGGGGGGGGGTGAGAGCCCCTCCAATCCGGCTGATAACGTGGAACGTGAGGGGCCTGAATGGGCCGGTGAAGAGGGCTCGAGTGTTCGCGCACTTAAAGGTACTGAAGGCGGACGTGGTCATGCTCCAAGAGACTCACCTGAAGGTGGCGGACCAGGTCAGGTTAAGAAAGGGATGGGTAGGACAGGTATTCCACTCGGGACTGGACGCGAAGAATAGAGGGGTGGCAATATTAGTGGGAAAGCGGGTGTCATTTGAGGCCAAGAATATCGGAGTGGACAACGGAGGGCGATATGTAATGGTGAGCGGTAGGTTGCAGGGGACGTGGGTGGTGTTGGTAAACGTGTACGCCCTGAACTGGGATGATGCAGGATTCATGAAGCGCATGTTGGGGCGCATTCCGGACCTGGAGAAAGGAGGCCTGATAATGGGAGGGGACTTCAATACAGTGTTGGACCCAGCACTGGACCGCTCCAAATCAAGGACTGGAAAGAGGCTGGCGGCGGCCATGGTACTTAGGGGGTTTATGGATCAGATGGGGGGAGTGGACCCATGGCGGTTTGCAAGGCTGCAGGCCAGGGAATTTTCTTTCTTTTCCCATGTATACAAAGCCTAGTTCCGGAAACATTTTTTTGTTCTGGCCAGGGCGCTCATCCCGAGGGTGGAGGGGACGGAGTATTCGGCCATAGCCGTTTCGGACCATGCCCCGCACTGGGTGGAACTGGAGCTGGGAGAGGAGAGGGACCAACGCCCGCTGTGGCGGCTGGATGTGGGACTGCTGGCGGACGAGGGGGTGTGTGGGAAGGTGAGGGGGCGTATCGAAAGGTACCTGGAGGCCAACGACAACGGGGAGGTGCGAGTAGTGGTGGTTTGGGAGGCGTTGAAGGCAGTGGTCAGGGGAGAGCTAATCTCCATTAGGGCTCACAGGGAGAAGACAGAGGGCATGGAAAGGGAGAGGTTAGTGGGGGAGATTTTGAGAGTGGACAGGAGATACGCAGAGGCCCCGGAGGAGAGATTACTTGGGGAAAGACGACGGCTCCAGACGGAGTTTGACCTGTTGACCACAGGGAAGGCGGAGACACAGTGGAGGAAAGCGCAGGGGGCGACCTATGAGTATGGGGAAAAGGCTAGTCGGATGCTGGCACAACAGCTCCGTAAAAGGATGGCAGCGAGGGAAATAGGGGGAGTCAAAGATGGAAGGGGAGCCACGGTTCGGAGTGCGACGAAAATAAACGAGATATTTAAGGCCTTCTATGAAGAGCTGTACAGATCCCAGCCCCCAGCGGGGGAAGAGGGTATGAGACGATTCCTGACCGGCTGAGATTCCCGAGGGTGGAGGAGCAAGAGGTGGCTGGTCTGGGGGCACCAATTGGGTTGGAGGAGCTGAGCAAGGGTTTGGGAAGCATGCAGGCGGGGAAGGCCCCGGGGCCGGACGGGTTCCCGGTGGAGTTCTACAGGAAGTACGTAGACCTGTTGGCCCCGCTATTAGTGAGGACCTTTAACGAGGCAAGAGAGGAGGGGACCCTGCCTCCGACAATGTCGGAAGAGACAATTTCGTTGATCCTAAAGCGGGACAAGGACCCACTGCGATGTGGGTCGTACAGGCCGATCTCGCTCCTTAATGTGGATGCAAAGTTGCTGGCAAAAGTGCTGGCCACGAGGATCGGGGACTGTGTCCCGGGGGTGATTCATGAGGACCAGACAGGATTTGTAAAGGGTAGGCAGCTAAACACCAATGTGCGGAGGCTCTTAAACGTGATAATGATGCCATCGGAGGAGGGAGAAGCAGAGATAGTGGTAGCTATAGACGCGGAGAATGCCTTTGACCGAGTAGAGTGGGAATACCTCTGGGAGGTGCTGCGTAGGTTTGGGTTTGGGGGAGGGTTTATCAGTTGGGTTAAGCTCCTTTACAGAGCCCCGGTGGCGAGTGTAGTGACGAACCGGCGGAGGTCGGAGTACTTTCGGCTGTACCGAGGGACGAGGCTGTCCCCCCTGTTGTTCGCATTGGTGATCGAGCCATTTGCAATGTCATTGAGGGAGTCTAACAAATGGAGGGGGGTGGTCCGAGGGGGAGAAGAGCATCGGGTGTCGCTATATGCGGATGACCTGTTGCTGTACGTGGCGGATCCAATGGAGGGGATGGTGGAGGTCATGCATGTCATGATATTCAAACACACATCACAACACACACATCATGATAGACAGACCAACAGACCAATTAGCACACATAACACGACAGCCAATCACAGACAAGAGCAGACACAGTATAAGACAAGAAACACGACACCTGCTGGCCAGTTCATCTGGAGACAGGACAAGGCCAGGACCTCATTAACAAGACACTCACACAGTCACCACGTGCTGTGTACCAAGACAGATGTGTAAATAACTAGTTGGAATAAAACTGCGTTGTACCAATCGCAACCGTGTTGGTTCGTCTGTACCTCAGAGCACCCAACACCACATGGTACCAGTGAGTGAATCGATACTTACCGGCAAATCTGCCATCCTGAGCCATGGACACACACAACAAACCGCAGCCGTTGCAAGTCGCTGGGAACCTGGGCACCAATTGGAAGCTCTTCAAGCAGCGATTCAAACTGTTCATGCGAGCCAACGAAAAACAGGGCGCCTCGGACGAAACAAAGATTGCCATGCTCCTCACTACCGCAGGTCAGCACGCCATCGATGTATACAACTCCTTGGTGTTCACGGAAGGCGAGAACAAATCTAAATATGACACGGTCCTCCTCAAGCTCGACCAGCACTTCAACGTTGAGGTCAATGAAAGCTTTGAGAGGTATATCTTTCAGCAGCGCCTACAAGGTAAGGATGAGCTCTTTCAGTCCTTCCTGACGCACCTCCACATACTCGCGCAGTCCTGCGGTTACGGCACCACCTCAGAGTCCATGATCCGGGACCAGATCGTTTTTGGAGTTGCCACCAGTGGCCTACGCCAGCAGCTTCTAAAAATTAAAGGCCTGACCTTAGCATCTGCAGTTGAAGCCTGTGTCCTGCATGAAAATGCGACCAGCCGCTACGCCCAATTTCAGGCGACCGAATCGGCACAGAGGGGGGCCCAAGCGATCGAATCGGGAAGCCAGGCCGCCCACGAGGCCGAACGCATCCAGGCAATCGAGTTTCTCCCGGCCCGCGGCCCGGACGAGGGCGGCCGTTTCGCCCGCTTTTTAAGGCCTCCCGCGTTTGTGCGCGCCAAAACCTACGGCAACACTGAGGGACGCACTGCGCAGGCGCGCCCGACGCAAGACCGAACTGCACATGCGCAGTGGCGTAACGAACGCCATGACGTCATGACGTGCGGCAACTGTGGAGCTGCACATTTAAAAGGGCAATGTCCTGCAAAAACCCGACAAAGCCTATGCTGTGGCAAGATGGGCCACTACGCTGCCTACTGTCGAGCGGCTCAACCTGTGGATCTTCCACATCTCCGACAACCTCGCAGACACGTGCGGACCATCCAGCCTCCACATCAGGACATCCAAACCGACGACACAGATGACCTTGACACCTTCCGGGTTGCGGTCATTGATGTGAACCGGGTCAACACCATCAATCCGGCCGATGAATGGAGTGCCACCCTGACGGTCAACCGATCGCCGATCACTTTCCGCCTGGACACTGGCGCCTCCGCCAACCTCATAGCATGGTCAGCATTCTATGCCATGAAGGTCAGACCACCAATCCAGCCATCCCGGTGCAAGATGGTCGACTACAACGGGAACGTTATCCCGGCCATGGGATCCTGCCAGCTCCAGGTGACACACAAAACACACACGGCCACACTCTTGTTCGAGATAGTTGGCTCATTGAAGGACTCCCTGCTGGGCGCACAGGCATGTAAGGCTCTCCACCTTGTGCAACCAATTCTCTCTCTCTCTCTCCAGACGGCACGTCTGACTTCCCGGATGCAGAGTTCAACGCACAGCTCCAATCGCTCCTAGCCCACAACCAGGAGGCATTCGAAGGCATGGGAACACTGCCATACACCTACCGAATTTGCCTCAAACCGGACGCCACCCCGGTCGTTCACGCACCTCGCAGGGTTCCTGCGCCACTTAAAGACCGCCTCAAGCTGCAGCTGCAGGATCTCCAGGACCAAGGGGTCCGAGCCAGGGTCACGGAGCCCACGCCATGGGTCAGTTCCAT